>NC_045434.1:183245755-183310021 GCF_002776525.5 Piliocolobus tephrosceles | reverse complement strand
CCCCCCCCAGCCTCCGAAAGTACTGGGATTACAGGCGTGAGCCACCGCGCCTGGCCGGTAGTACTCTTAAGCACTAAGAGCACAAACAAAAACTATGTCTAAAATATAGGGCAGGTAGACCAGGTGAGGACTAAACCCAGTTGAAATCCATGGTTTCAGTAGTAAGTGGGCAGATCATAATTACCTATGTTGCTCAGAGACCTAAGCTGAGAGTGGGGGTGGGGAGAAGTCTCACCCATTATCTTTGGAGAAATGATGGGAGTAAATAATCCATAGTTTCCAGTTTATTCCAGAAGCATTCTTGCCAGAGTCACAATGTTGATGTGGATTTTGAGTTGGACCTTGTTACCCCAAATCATCCAAGGTTAACATAGTTTCCTCAGTTTTCCTTATACCACAGGCATTCATTTTGAATGCCCTATTAGCTTCCTCTTAGGTAGCTTTGTGTAGCCTACCTTAGAAAGGAGGGTGGGGTCCAGAACGGGAGAGGAGGGAATAGTGAAAGTGACAGAAAAACAAAGGACTAATTAGGAGGTTCCTCAGTCATTTGGGAGTAGATCTTTTTCATTAGCTGAACACTGAGATAAAGGATGGAGGTGGTGATCCAGGAGGAGGAGGAGGAGTTATGGTAATCAGAAGCAGAATAGAATAACTTGGCAGTCAGTGGTGGTCCAAGGACCAGCATTTGATAGCTTGTTAGAAATAAATATATATATATATATATATATTTATTTTTTTTTTTTTTTGAGGCAGAGTCTCGCTCTTTCACCCACGTTGGAGTGCAGTGGTGCGATCTTGGCTCACTGCAACTTCTGCCTCCCAGGTTCAAGCGATTCTGGTGCCTCAGCCTCCTGAGTAGCTGTGACCACAGGTGCATGCCACCACACCCTGCTAATTTTTGTATTTTTAGTAGAGATGGGGTTTTACCATGCTGACCAGACTGGTCTCGAACTCCTGACCTCAGATGATCCACCCACCTCAGCATCCCAAAGTATTGGGATTGCAGGCATGAGCCACTGTGCCTGGCCTGAATCAATTTTAATTTTATCAAGATTCCCAGGTGACTTTTTTTTTTTCTTGAGGCAGAGTCTTACTCTGTCGCCCAGGCTGGAGTACATTGGTGTGATGACTGCTCACTGCAGCCTCAGTCTTCCCGGGCTCAGGTGATCCTCCCACCTCAGTCTCCCAGATAGCTGGGACTATGGCTCGTGATACCATGCCCGACTAATTCTTGTACTTTTTTTTTTTTTGTCTGAGACAGAGTCTTGCTCTGTCATCCAGGCTGAAGTGCAGTGGCTAGATCTTGGCTCACTGCAACCTCTGCCTCCCAGGTTCAAGCAATTCTCCTGCCCCAGCCTCCTGAGTAGCTGGGATTACAGGCACATGCTACCACGCCTGGCTAATTTTTTTTGTATTTTTAGTAGAGATGGGGTTTTACCTTGTTGGCCAGGCTGGTCTCGAACTCCTCACCTCATGATCCACCTGCCTTGGCCTCCCAAAGTGCTGGGATTACAGGCATGAGCTACCGCGCCCGACCAATTCTTATATATATATATATATTTTTTTTTTTTTTGTAGAGATGGGGCTTTGCCATGTTGCCCAGGCTGGTCTCAAGCTCCTGAGCTCAAGTGATCTGCCCACCTTGGCCTCCCAAAGTGCTAGGATTACAGGCATGAGCCACCACGCCTGGCTGCCAGGTGGTTCTTTAATTTGATTCTGTGCCCGTTAAAGTTTGAGAAGCACCAAGTTTGTAATTAGGTGGTTAGTGCAAGGGGCTTTGGAGTTGGACGGACCTGGGATTGAAACCTAGTTTGGCCATTTACTACCTGTGTGACTTTAGATAAATTATTTGAACTCTCTGTGACAGTTTCTCATATGTATAATAGGGGAACTCTCTATTTCATAGAGTTGTTGGGGAGAGTAAATGACATGGTGCATTTTGCAACAGACACTATCTTAGATTTAATGAAATTTAGTAATGTCTGTATCATATTAAGCACTGAGTCTAGCACAGCCTAGCATACTCAGTAAGTGTTATTACTAATAATTAAATTAGGCAAATTTACAGGAATAAAGAAGCTTTCTCCTCTTCCTTTTTTTCTCTTTCATTATCTCTCAATGAGTACATTTGTCTGCAGTTTTATAAAGCAGTATTGTGTGTATATACTCTTTGGTGTTTTGCCTAGCATTATTTAATGGTAGTTATAGCAGCAGCATTAACACATCTTGTACTTACTAATGTGCCAGGCATAATTTTTATGTACTTTATGCATATATTATTTCATTCGGTCCTTAGAGCAACCATGTGAAATAAATATTATTATCTCAATTTTCAGATGAAGAAACAGAACAAACAGGTTAAATGACTTGCCTAAGATCACATAGCCAATCAGTGGCAGAATTAGGATTTGAATTGAGATAGTCTGATTCCAGCATCTGTGCTCTGTTTTCATGTATTGCTATTGCTCTCCAATTTGTGTGGTGTAATGGAAATCAGGAAACTTTGATTGGATACTTGATCCTGCCACTAATTTATTTGTGACCTTGGTCAAGTCACTTGTCGTCTTTGGGCCTATTTCCTTATAAAAATGGAGGGATTATCAAACTCAAAGGAAAGCAATTAAACAATAAGAACAAAAAAATGAAAAAAGAAAAAACACAAAAATGGAGGGATTAGATGAGATTTGTAAAGTCTCTTCAGTGATTCATTCAGCATATAGTGATTTCAAGCAAAGGGTGGAAGAAAATTATATCTAAGGAATTGGTTCAAAAGTACTTGTTCAAGCAGGTTGGTGTCATTAAGAACCAGGGGTTTTGCCAGGTGCGGTGGCTCATGCCTGTAATCCCAGCACTTTGGGAGGCCGAGGCGGGTGGATCACCTGAGGTGGGGAGTTCAAGACCAGCCTGACCAACATGGAGAAACCCCGTCTCTACTAAAAATACAAAATTAGCCAGACGTGGTGGCACATGCCTGTAATCCCAGCTACTAGGGAGGCTGAGGCAGGAGAATTGCTTAAACCTGGGAGGCAGAGGTTGTGGTGAGCCGAGATCATGCCACTGCACTCCAGCCTGGGCAACAAGAGCAAAACTCCATCTCAAAAAATAAAAGAGAACAGGGGGTTTGTGTCTTGGCACAGCCACTTCCTGGCTGTATGACCTTGGGCAACCTACTTAACCTTTCTCAACATTGATGTCCTGACTAGTAGTGGGGAGAATAGTTCATACCTTGTAGGGATATTGTGAGGGTTGAATAAGATAGTATGTATTAGCACCTAGCATATGTGAAACACACAGTGGATACTCAGTATCCGTGAGTTCTCTTTTCTTCCTTGCATTCATTCAGGAGGTGCTTAGGGAAGCAGATATACCAGATTCAAAAGGATTTAGACCCTCACTTGGTCCTTATGTCCTTTTCTATAATGGTATACTCACCTTTGCGAAATGAGAATTAGTAGGGAAGGAAGTGTGCATATAGCCAGGTCCTGTCTGTTTTTAAATAATCCATCTTTTGATTTTAGATTAAAATTTCTTTTCACAATATATAATTTAGGCCGGTAATCCCAGCACTTTGGGAAGCCTAGGTGGGCAGATCACCTGAGGTCAGAAGTTCAAGACCAGCCTGGCCAACATTAGTGAAACCCCGTCTCTACTAAAAATACAAAAATTAGCTGGCTGTGGTGGCATGTGCCTGTAATCCCAGCTACTTGGAAGGCTGAGGCAGGAGAATTGCTTTAACCCGGGAGGCAGTGGTTGCAGTGAGCTGAGATTGTGCCACTGCACTCCATCTTGGGCGACAGAGTAAGACTGTCTCAAGCAAAACAAAACAAAACAAACAACAGCAAAAACATGTAATTAATAGGATAAATGCCATTTTTTTGACCAGCCTGGTCAACATAGTGAGACCCTGTCTAATAATAGTAATAATAACAGCAACAGCAAAGTACCACAAACTGGGTGGCTTAAACAATAGGTATTTATTGTCTTACAGTTCTGGAGGCGAGAAGTCTGAAATCAAGTTGTCACCAGAGCTGATTCTTTCTGAAGGCTATGAGGGAGAACCTGTTCCGTGCATCTCTCTTCTAGTTTCTGGTTGCCTCAGATGTTCCTTGGCTTATAAATGATGTTGTCTCACTACCTTCACTTCTGTATGTGTCTGTCTGTGTTCAAATGTCCCCTTTTTATAAGAACAATAGTCATATTGGGTTGGAGCCTTTTCAAATGACCTCATCTTAACTTCATCATTTGTAAAGACCCTATTTCCAGATAAAGTCGCATTCACAGTCCCTGGGGGTTGGAACATCTCTCTGGGGGATACATTTCATCCCATAGCAAATGGTTTAGGGCTGAGCATGGTGGCTCACACCTGTAATCCCAGCACATTCGGAGGCTGAGGCAGGCAGATCACCTGAGGTTAGGAGTTCGAGACCAGCCTGGCCAACATGGTGAAACCCTGTCTCTACTAAAAATACCAAGAAATTAGCTGGGCGTGGTGGCGGGTGCCTGTAATCCCAGCTACTTGGGAGGCTGAGGCAGGAGAATCATTTGAGCCCAGGAGGCAGACGTTGCGATGGGCTGAGATTGTGCCACTGCACTCCAGCCTGGGCAGCAGAGCAAGACTCTGTCTCCAAAACAAAACAAAACAAAAACAAACAAAAGAATAAAAACAAATGGCTTAGTCAGTTTGTAACCTGGACAGAGGAGTGAACATATATGAAATTAACTTTCTTCGGTCTTTTAAGATTTATTACTAAGATTCTCTTAGTATACAGTTAAAACTCTCCTTGTCCTATTGGCTGGGTGCCTTGGCTCAAGCCTGTAATCTCAGCACTTTGGGAGGCTGAGGCAGGTGGATCACCTGAGGTTGGGAATTTGAGACCAACATGGTGAAACCCCAACTCTACTAAAAATAACAGATTAGCTGGGCATGGTGGCACATGCCTGTAATCCCAGCTACTTGGGAGGCTGAGGCAGGAGAATTGCTTGAGCCTAGGAGGCAGTGATTGCAGTGAGCTTAGATCGCACCACTGCACACCAGCCTGGACGACACAGCAAGACTCTATCTCAAAAAGAAAACAAAAGCTCTTCTTGTCCTGCTAATTCTGCATTTTGATTTTTGGCAGCATTTAGGAAAGAGCTGAGGTGGACCTGGTGTGTAGCTTTGGTGGGAAATGCTTTCCTTTTCTGGGCTGAATGATTTAATAATAATATAATAGCAGCTTTCATTAATTTTTTACTATGTGCCTGGAATGCACTGTGTTAAGCACTTTATATACATTAACCCACTTAATTCTCATGATGACCCTGTGAAGTAGATTATCTCATTTTGCAGAGGAGAAAAGTGGGGCTCAGCCAGTGAAATAACTTGCTCAAGTTCTCTCACCTAGTAGTGAATGGTAGAGCAGTCATTTATATGTAGCTCTGTTGGACTTCAGAACTCCAGCTCTTAACTCAGTATATACCTTTCCTTCACTTCCTTGAATAGAACTGTCTGGCCTGAGACCTGAGTCTCCTTTTCTCTAAAAACTCCTAGTTCTGGAATGATGCCAACTGAGGGGTCAGGGAAGTGACCTTTATTTGTATTTCTTTGAGCTCTTATTGTTTTGAGTGGGAAAGAGAATGTGAAGTCAGTTGACATTTCCTACGTACTGGTTGCAGTCTTGCCATGGGGCCCTAGTCAGATGTGAGACGTTGTAAGTTACTTAAAAAAAAAAAAAAAAAAAAAAGTCCTAGCGGTTAAGAGGAAAAAATAGGCCTCCTATGTTTATATAACTCTCTTTTGTGTTATTACAAAATTAAACATGTTCACTGTAATACATTTAAGCAGAAATTATAAAGAAAAAAATAAAAACTCTCTTTTCTAGTCTTTATTTTCTCCACCTAGGCCCACTGGTCAAGGTAACCGCTGTTCAAGCTTCGGTTTGTATCCTTCCAGGTTTTTTTCTTTCCACGCTTGCCTTGGAACTGCACCTTTACATCTTTTATTCCTTTATGTTGGTTGTGTCTCTTCTTGACTCATGAGCCTTACCTCTTATTTATTTTTATTAACATACATCTGGCTTATAGTTTTTTTTTTTTTTTAATTTTTTTTTTTTAGAGACAGGGTCTTGCTACATTGCCCAGGCTAGTGTGCAGTGGCTGTTCACAGACACCATCACAGCACACTGCAGCCTCAAACTCCTGGTCTTAAGCAGTGCCCCCTGAGTAGCTGAGACTACAGGACTGTACTACTGCACTGGGCTAGCTTACTTTTGAGTCTCCCTTTGATACTTAAGAGTTGTGTCATAGGCCAGGCACGGTGGCTCACGCCTGTAATCCCACCACTTTGGGAGGCTGAGGCGGGTGGATCATGAGGTCAGGAGATTGAGACTGTCCTGACCAACACGGTGAAACCCCGTCTCTACTAAAAATATTAAAAATTAGCCAGGCATGGTGGCAGGCGCCTGTAGTTCCAGTTATTTGGGAAGCCGAGGCAGGAGAATGGCATGAACCCGGGAGGCGCAGCTTGCAGTGAGCCGAGATTGCGTCACTGCTCTCTCCAGCGTGGGTGACAGGGTGAGACTCCATCTCAAAAAAAAAAAAAAGATTTCTGCTATTGCACCCTTTTCTGTAAAGTCTTCCCTCACCTCCTGGTAAAATTTTACTTATCTTTGGAGCTCAGTTCAAGTCCTCCCTTTTCCATTAATCCTTTGCAAGCCATACTAACCCATGATAACTAATTCTGCCTCATAACTCATAGCATTAATTTCTACCACTCATTTGCCAGTTGACCACCAAATGCTGTGTATCATCATTTGTATTTTATTATTTCTTATTTAACTTCTCACACATTTGCCCAGTTAGATTGTGCTGCTTGGGCTCATGGTCATTTTTTCTTCTTTCTAGTGCCAGTTTTGCCTAACACAATGTCCTACATTTAGCAAGTAGTCAATAAATGTTGATGTGATTGGATTTTGTTAGTACTTCACACCCTTCTAAAGATCAGGTGCTCAGAGCCGGAAGCCTAAGGGAACACTTACCTGGCTGACATCATCTTGGCTGCCTGTCAAGATGGGGTGTGTGCCTGAGAGAACCGCCTGTAAATGAAATACTTGTGCAACAGGTTATGTTTTCTCCTTTAGTGGGTGGGATTCAGGACGTCACATTGGGAAAAAGAGATTTTAAGTGTAGGAGGATGGCTGAAAAGGGGATGGATGGGAGGATGCTACCTTGTGAGGGTGGGATATGGCTTTATTAAAAACATAAATATAAAAGGCCGGCATATTGCAGAGAGAAGCTTCTTGGAACCAGTAGGCTAATTAGGCAAACCGGCTTCTCTGGTGCAAACCAGTTATTAATTACCATTTATTTTCTTTGCTATAAAACTGTACCACCCATCTACTTACTTTCTCATTAGAGTGAATCTGGAGAAAAGGCTTAGGTTAGATTTAGGAAATCCAGGAGAAAAATGCAGGACAGTCAGAGTAGGATAAGGGATGGGGATAGTCCTTTCTCTCATTTGTCTTACTAGCCCTAGACCTAAAGGGTGGCCAGGACCTCCTTGCATTTGCCAGTAGAGGTTGCTATTGAAGTGGTATAAAACTTCTTGTTTCTATCCCTACTACCTCCTTTTGCCCCATCTTATTTTTTTCCTTCACTGACACCCTCTGATCACACACACATTATTGGTTAGTTATCATTCCCATCTCTGAGGCTCAGATATGCAGTGGACCACCCTGCCTTTAGCTGTCCAGACTTTGACTGCAACCTATCTTTCTATTCCACTCCTCCTCCCCTCCCCCAAGTGATTTGAAACAGAGAGGAAAGGAAATGGAGTTTGATGGTTTTAACTCTTCTGTGGCTGTGGCTTAGGGGGGCAGAATGTTTTGATTGCTTGATTTAGGGGTCTTGAGGTCTCCTAATACAATATTCTTTTTGTTAATAGAAAGACCCCACTCCGTATTTTTTTTTTCCCTCTGAGTAATGTGGACTCAGAAAGTCTTGTGTTGAAATGTCGGTACCTGCCCCTGAAGGGGAAAAGATCCCTTTCAGAGTTGATTTTTTTCCCCCCATTCATGGGGAATTCTTCTCATTATCAGAAGATGAAGATTAATGGTCCTTTGAACAGAGTATAAATATAGCCAACACCCTAATATATTTCTAATGATTGGGCTTTAGCTTTAAAAACATTAGGCTAGATGCCTCCCTATTTTTTGTGGGATGATTTAGCTGTAACTAGCCTGGAGGCAATAGCAATACTACATGACCTTTTGTAGTCACGTTAAACGTTGAGATGGTACTGAGACTGCCTTGGTGGGGAGTTTTGGCCTATGGAAATGATGAGGGTTTTCGTTTCTACTCATTTCTCTGTTTTCAGATAAATCCTCCTACATGTCCCATTCTCTGGCTCTGGGAAGTACTGACAGTAGGGAAAAGTTAGTACACTAATCTCATTGTTCAGATCAAGTTTCCTGGGTGCGGTTTTGCAGAACTTCCTACAAGAGCTGACTCAAGAGTTCTCTTCTATTGTGGAGTTGTTCCTGCTCTTACATGTCATACTAATTTATATCCTTGAAATTTTGAGCAGCATCATTTGGATGTGTTAAGTTGGGAATGAAGGAAGTGAAAATATTTTCAGAGGTTCCTTGAGAAAAGGGTTTCTATTGCTGGGTAAATCAATGTAACCTAGATGCTGTGGCTAAGAAGTGAAGAATTCTAAGCTAACTTTTGTTTCTCCCCCTTTCTTTTCTTTACTTTTTTTTTTTTTTTTTTGAGACAGAGTTTTGCTCTTTTTGCCCAAACTGGAGTGCAATGGTGCAATCTTGGCTTACTGCAACTTCCGCCTCCCGGGTTCAAGTGATTCTCCTGCCTCAGCCTCCCGAGGAGCTGGGATTACAGGCGTTACAGGCGCGCGCCACCACACCCGGCTAATTTTTTGCATTTTCAGTAGAAACGGGGTTTCACCATGTTGGCCAGGCCGGTCTCTAACTCCTGACCTCAGGTGATCCACCCGCCTCAGCCTCCCAAAGTGCTGGGATTACAGGCATGAGCCACTGTGCCTGGCTTTTTTTTTTTTTAAGAGACAGTGTCTTGCTCTTTCACCCAGGCTGGGGTGCAGTGACATGATCATAACTCACTGTAACCTTGAACTCCTCGGCTCAAGTGATCCTCCTGCCTCCACCTCCTGAGTAGGCTAGGAATATAGGTACATGCCATCATGTCCAGTCAGTTTTATTGTTTTTTATTTTTTGTAGAGATGGGGTCTCACTATATTGCCAAGGCTGGTCTTGAACTCCTGGCCTCAAGCTATTCTCCCACCTTAGCCTCCCAAAGTGTTGGATTATAGGTGTGAGACACCTTGTCCAGTGCCTGTTTTTCCTTTTCGATGTCAGATCCCTCTGAATAACAAGTTATTTGCCTTTTTTTTCCCTCCATAAGACTGTGAGCACCTTGAGAGCTGCGCGAACATCTCACTTATCTTTGTTTAGGACAGTGTCCAGCTTAAAGCGTCTATAAATGTATATTGCATTGAATAGTGGGGGGAGACTTTAAATGCATTTACTGCAGACAGATGCATGCTTAGCATATTGAATTGGGAGACATTGTTAGAAAGTGGAGATGGATAAAGGAATTTTCGTGGATATGATATAGGGAATTTTTGTTTCCTAAGAATTTAAAATTTTTGTTTGTTTGTTTGTTTGTTTGTTTGTTTATTTATTTATTTATTTATTTATTTTTTAGAGATGGGGGTCTTGCAGTGTTGCCTAGGCTGGTCTCAAACTGCTGCCTTCAGGTGATCCTCCTGCCTCAGCCTCCTGGGTAGCTGGAATTACAGGCATGAGACACTGCACCCAACTTGCTTAACAATTTTTAGAGTAACAGTTATTTTGCGGTTCCTTTACATGGAGAACCTTTAGAAGTGTTCCATCTGACTACCTTGGACAAGGCACTGCCACCTTTGTAGCAGGGACTAAAGGTACCTGCCCATTCCCCTCAAACGGAGGGATATCCCTCAGTAAAGGAAGGGGCTCAGAATTAGATTGGGAGTGGAGAAAGGAAGCATTGAGTCCCTCCTAGCCCTGCACTGCGGAAATGTAAAGCTATTATTATGATAATTGTTGTTGGCAAACAAGAAAAGTCTTAGCCTCTGGTTTGTACCTACACCCAATCACAACCTCAGATTGGGTGGATGCAGACTTTAAATATTGGGGTCACCTGTAGCTGTTGGCAAAGGTTCCTGTGGTTTCACTGGGTGTTGTGCAAGCATTACTTTTTGGCTCTTTTCCCCGTGTCCATCAGTAAAAAGTAGGAAGTTTGAGGAGCCGTGCTTTTCGGTTGGCAGCAGGCATTGGAGTGCCTTTATTTCCCACATTTAACTAGTAAATACACAACACTCCATAACAAGATGGCGCTGCTTGGAAATTCTCACCTAGGGAGTGACTGAAGCCTAAGAGGAACTGCACCGCCCCCTGTATTGAAAACTGAGTAGTCATTTCCCAGAGCATGGCTTGGATCCTGATCAGCTGATTTCCTGTCTCTACAGGGATGTGATGTGATTCCTCCCCCTTCCTTCTGGAAGAAATGGGTATTTTTTTTCATTTCCTGTTTGATAGCGTATTTTTTGAGTACCAGGAGACACTTGATGACTATAAATCATTTGGTGTATTGGGGGCAGGAAGGAAGGAGGCTTTTGTTTTCATCAGAATGGCTTTCATTTGAGGAATTCAAAGCACATACGTGAACCCAAGCTTCTTTGTTCCCATGGGAGAGACACAGGATCTAAGAAGATTGTTTTGAATCACTTTCCTGGGCTGTGTCTACTTGACCTGCACTAGTAGAGCCCCTTCTCCCCTATAGGGTAGAAAAGCTTAGTCCCTCATGGGGATCTACATGCTGTGGATTCCGCTCTTGCCACCTCCCCTACTCAGCCCTTTTCATGCCTAGATCCGCTGGAGAACAACTGTTAGTCCCTGGGGGAAGTGACACCACCCTTGGAATGGAACCTGGCTGGATGCCCCTTGATCCCTGACTGAGTGACACAGACTGGGACAGGAATCTGGCTGTCCAGATTTCCTGTCCTCTGTCCTCACCAGTCGACTCTGCTGCTTCCACTCTGGGACCGGGGGTATGGGGTGTGGTGGGATCTGGTTGCTAACCAGCAGCGCCACCTATGGACCTGCACAGCCACTTGTGTTCCTAACCAAGAGCTGCCGGTCCAGTCTGGCCTGTTCTTGATTCATCTGGAGTGAGAACAGATGCCTGGAAGAGAGATCAGTGGGGAGGCAGTCATTGTGATCCCTTTTGTTTGTAGTGAAGCTTTGCTTAGTGTTTGAGGGCCTGGGGTTTAATTTTGTAACAGACTCTTACTATAGTTGTGTGTGTTTAACTCGAAGATTTTCTTCTTCTTCTCCTTTCTCCTTTCTTGTTTTTCCTTCTCCTCCTCCTTTCTCTTTCTCCTTCTTCTTCTTCATGTCTGTTTTTTATTTTTCCCAACTTTATAAAGGTATAATTGATACATAAAAATTGTATATTTTATGGTGTACAATGTGATGTTTTGATATATGTATACATTGTGGAATGATTAAATCAAGCTAGTTAACATATCTATCACCTCACATAGTTTTCTGTGATGAGAATATTTAAGATTTACTACTTCCAGAATTTTCAAGTATACAATACATTTTTATTACTATAGACACCATGCTGTACAATACATCTCCAGAACTTACTCATCTTTTCTAGAGTTTCTTTTTCTTTGATGAATTATTAGGTTTCTTCTTGACCTTGAAGAAGTTCAGAAAAATTCTTACAAAATAGGAAATTGCATGGTAGGTAGGTTATGAGAAGTTTCATTTTTGGGTTTTGTGGGTATTACAAACAGCTTTTCCTAGTTTGCTAGGGATTTGCATGGGCAGGTAGTTGCTGCATTTAAAGTTCTTAGCTATTATCATCAGAAGAACAATCTTAGCAAGAATAAGTGGAATCAGGGAGCATGCCCCTAACATTTAACAGTACATTCCTCCTTTTACCTCTGTTGTTGACCATTCTTGCTGCAGGGGTTTTCAGTTTTCTTTTATTTTGTAGTATCAGATACATTTTCCCTCTAGGGTAGAAAGCAGCATCTTACACTGGAAAGGAACTCTGGCTTTGGATCTCACTAGCTCTGTGGTCTTAAACAGTCTCGTAACCCCCCTCAACTATGTGCTTTTTGTAATTCCTCATTTGTAAAACATTGGTGGTGATAACCATGTTGCAGAGAGTTTTTGTAAAGGTTAAATGAGTTAATATACGTAAAGCACATTTGTTGGCACATAGTATGTAATTGTATCTTGTTTTTTATTAGTAGGAGTCATAATAACAATACGATTGATTTTATTATAATAAAATACACTAACATAACATTTAGCATTTTAGCCATTTGTAAGGGTAAATTTAGTGGCATCAAGTACATTCACTTGATTGTTGTTTAGCCATCACTATTATCCATCTTCAGAACTTTTTCATCTTAAACTAAAATTCTAAACCCATTAAACAGTAACTCACCTTCCCCCTCCTTAGCCCCTGGCAACCACGATTCTACTTGCTGTTTCTATGCATTTAACTACTCTGTGTAGTGGAATCATACAGTATTTGTCCTGTTGTGTCTGGCTTATTTCATGTAGCATAATGTCTTCAAGGTTCATTCATGTTGTAGCATGTGCCAGAATTTCCTTCCTTTTTAAAAGGCTAAATAATATTCCATTTATGTATCTACCACATTTTATTTATCCATTCATCTGTTGATGGATACCTGGCTTGCTAATAATATGTTTATTTTTTTAACATTTTAATTAATTAATTAATTAATTAATTAATTAATTTAGATGGAGTCTTGCTCTGTCGCCCAGGCTGGAGTGCAATGGCGCGATTTCTGCTCACTGCAACCTCTGCTTCTTGGGTTCAAGTGATTCTCCTGCCTCAGCCTCCCGAGTAGCTGGGATTACAGGTGTGTGCCACCATGCCTCACTAATTTTTGTATTTTTTTTAGTAGAGACGGGGTTTCACCATGTTGACCAGGCTGGTCTCGAACTCCTGATCACCTGTTTTGGCCTCCCTAAGTGCTGGGATTACAGACGTGAGTCACTGCGCCCGGCCAGATTATTTTTAATAGTGATGTATTGATTCTCTAAGGTTCGTTCAAAGGCTTCAAAGCTGGGGAGAAGAGGATGAAGTAGAACAATATCCTTGTTTGTGTGTTGACTTTCTCTGGGTTTTGCTTGCAGGACCTATTTTGATAGGAGTCTGATGAATGATGGACCTACTGAACCCCATACGGAGGGTCCAGACCTGGCAGAATTCTAGGAAAAAAAATTTTGCCTCCTACTCTAATTTTTCTCAGTGATAAACTACTCTGTGTGCTTACAGTTTGTCTATCTTGCTTCTCTCCCTCTCTCCTTTGCTCCTACTGTGAATGGGATTCTTGGAGTGGTGACATGTCTAGACTCTTGGATTGTTTTGCAGAGGTCAAAGGCTGAGAGGGAATTGCTGTGTAGCTGAGGGGTGATGAGTACAGCGAACAGCCAACTATGTGCCAACCTGGCTTTCCAGGGCAGTATTTTTAGGATGTGTGTACCTATGTGTGTACACGCGTATGTCTGCACACACATACATACACACAACAAATATCCCATTATTGATACTTGACACAGTAAAGGAGCCACATGTTCTTCTCTGGGTTCCCCTCAATGCAGCCCACCATCAGAATGCATGCATTGGAAACGGGTCCAGGATAATGTGAGAGGTCTCCAAGGGGTTCCAAGTATAAAGAGCCTTAGCAGAAGGGCCTTGACAGCTTAGACAGGCTCTTACAGTGTCTACCAAAATTCTGAAGAAAGGCTACTATCCAGCTGTGATTTTTCTGCCTTCCAGGTTAGACCTGAAAAAGTCCAGGAGCCTAGCTTCTGTGTCCTGTGCTTATGCTGGACATGGTGGAGGGTGGGAAGGAGAGGCAGTAGTTCCTCCAAACCTTTGTATCTCCAACTGTGGATTCTCCTATTTGTTTATAGAGTGGAAGGGATGGTTTATACTGGTTTGTCCCCAGTTCCCGCTCTGTGCCTGAGGGGACTGCAGTGGCATTGGGATTTTTTGCCCAGTTGTGTCATGGACATAGAGACACGTCACCTCAGTGCACTCCACTATGCAAATTGGCCTACCCTCATATTACCTGCTTTTGTACCGCCAATGCCTAGAGACCGGTTTTCTCTCAAAAGCTACTCAGGATGATTTTATGCTGTCTGCATAATAAAAGTGAATTAATTCTATATTAAATTAATAAAAATCATATTTAGTATTAGTCAACTAAGGTTGTATATGTATATATGACTAAAGAAAAATGAATTTTACAAAAGAATCTGTTTTAGAGAAACAGATTAAATATGAACGACAGTAGGGGGCACTTGTATGACAGTAGAATAAAGACAAGCATGAGGGTGTTCAGTTTGAAATTTGAAGTTTAACTTTTACTTGCTTCTTGGAAGTTCATGTTTTTTCCTCATGCAACTTTCTGCAAAACTGAAGGTTGGATTTTAAATATAAAATATTTGACATGACCAAGTTATATTTACTCTTTGTCAACTAAAAATGGACTTTTTTCAAAGTTCATTATTTTTATTTTATTTTGTTTTGTTTTGTTTTGTTTTATTTTGAGACAGAGTCTCCCTCTGTTGCCCAGGTTGGAATGCAGTGGTGCGATCTCAGCTCACTGCAACCTCCACCTCCCGGTTTCAAGAGATTCTCATGCCTCAGCCTCCTGAGTAACTGCAGTTACAAATGTACACCACCATGCCTGGCTAATTTTTGTATTTTTAGTAGAGACAGGGGTTTTGCCGTGTGGGTCAGGCTGGTCTCGAACTTCTGGCCTCAAGTGATCTGTGTGCCTTGGCCTCCCAAAGTGTTGGGATTACAGGCGCGAGCCACCATGCCCAGTCTTATTTTTTTAAAGACAGGCTCTTGTTCTGTTGCACGGACTGGAGTGCAGTGGCGCAATCATAGCTCACTGTAACGTCTGTCTCCCAGGCTCAACGGATCCTCCCACCTCAGTTTCCCAAGTATCTGAGACTACAGGCATGTGCCACTACACCTGGCTAATTTTTAAATTTTTTGTAAAGATGAAGTCTCATTGTATTGCCCAGGCTGGTCTCAAACTCCTGGGCTCAAGCCATCCTTCTGCCCTGGCCTCCCAAAGAGCTGGGATTATAGGCATAAGCCACTGTGCCCCAATGTTTTTTTTTTTTTTTTTAAATCTTCAGGTGCTCTTTGGCAAGCAAGTAAGGATTGCTCGATTAAAAGTATTGCATTATCTCATTCAACTCTATGAACATACAAGACTTAAAAAAATTTATCTTGGCCGGGCGCGGTGGCTCAAGCCTATAATCCCAGTACTTTGGGAGGCCGAAACGGGTGGATCACGAGGTCAGGAGATTGAGACCATCCTGGCTAACACAGTGAAACCCCGTCTCTACTAAAAAATACAAAAAACTAGCCGGGCGAGGTGGTGGGCGCCTGTAGTCCCAGCTACTTGGGAGGCTGAGGCAGGAGAATGGCGTGAACCCGGGAGGCGGAGCTTGCAGTGAGCTGAGATCCGGCCACTACACTCTAGCCTCGGCCAAAGAGCGAGACTCCGTCTCAAAAAAAAAAAAAAAAAAAAAATTTATCTTGAGGCCAGGCTTGGTGGCTCATGCCTGTAATCCTAGCACTTTGGGAGGCCGAGGCGGGTGGATCACCTGAGGTCAGGAGTTTGAGACCAGCTTGGCCAACATGGAGAAACCCCCGTCTCTAATACAGAAATTTCTAATACAGAAATTAGCTGGGCATGGTAGCACGTGCCTATAATCCCAGCTACTAGTAAAGGGGCTGAGGCAGGAGGATCGCTTGATCCTGGGAGGCGGAGGTTGCAGTTAGCCGAGATCATGCCACTGCATTCCATCCTGGGCAACAGACAAGACTCAGTCTAAAAAAAAAAAAAAAGTCTGAAACAGTATTGGAAGCTTTAATTTCTATTTCAAAAAATTTGTGCTACTCTGGATTATGTGCTACCTGTCACTCAAGGATCTTGTTGAAATAGTTTCTTGGCCGGGGCGGTGGCTCAAGCCTGTAATCCCAGCACTTTGGGAGGCTGAGACGGGCGGATCACGAGGTCAGGAGATCGAGACCATCCTGGCTAACACGGTGAAACCCCGTCTCTACTAAAAACTACAAAAAAGTAGCCGGGCGAGGTAGCGGCGCCTGTAGTCCCAGCTACTGGGAGGCTGAGGCAGGAGAATGGCGTGAACCCAGGAGGCGGAGCTTGCAGTGAGCTGAGATCCGGCCACTGCACTCCAGCCTGGGTGACAGAGCGAGAGTTCATCTCAGGAAAAAAAAAAAAAAAAAAAAAAAGAAAAAAGATATAGTTTCTTGTAAAAAAAAAAAAAAAAAAAAAAAAAACAATGAATCGGCCGGGCGCAGTGGCTCAAGCCTGTAATCCCAGCACTTTGGGAGGCCGAGACGGGCGGATCACTAGGTCAGGAGATCGAGACCATCCTGGCTAACACGTTGAAACCCCGTCTCTACTAAAAAATACAAAAAAACTAGCCGGGCGAGGTGGTGGGTGCCTGTAGTCCCAGCTACTCGGGAGGCTGAGGCAGGAGAATGGCGTAAACCCGGGAGGCGGAACTTGCAGTGAGCTGAGATCCGGCCATTGCACTCCAGCCTGGGCGACAGAGCGAGACTCCGTCTCAAAAAAACAAAACAAAACAAAAAACAATGAATCAAAACAAAACAAAAATGAGTGTATCTCATGTTGTATTTAAGTAGAGGTCCTAACAAACACTTGAAAAATGGCTGGTGTTAGATGAACACAGCTTTCTCTCATTTCAGTAATGATATTGAAAGGTTTTAAAGGTCAAATAATTTTTTTTTTTTTTTTGAAGACAGAGTCTTGCTCTGTCACCCATGCTGTAGTGCAATGGTGCAATCTCGGCTCACTGCAACCTCCACCTCTTAGGTTCAAGTGATTCTCCTGCCTCAGCTTCCTGAGTAGCTGGGATTACAGGTGCATGCCACCATGCCTGGCTAATTTTTATATGTTTAGTAGAGACAGGGTTTTACCATGTTGGCCACGCTGGTCTCGAACTCCTGACCTCAGGTGATCTGCCTGCCTTGGCCTCCCAAAGTGCTGGGATTACAGGCATGAGCCAACGCGCCTGGCCTAAGGCCAAATAATTTTTATGAGTTGTCTGGAGAAGCTTTGATGATGAATGACAGTATCATTTTCAAACTGGACTCTGCACAAACTGTAATTTTGGGTATTCCATGTTACATGCATATGATATAGCTGGCTCTTAATCACCCTGTGAAAATGGAGTACAAGGCATGCTGAAAACTTCAAATTCACAGATAACTACTAAAACTAATTTTAATCAACTGTGTCATTATTTATTCCTACTTGAATTACCAAAGATGCCTGCTTATGGGGGGAAATTGAACAGATTTTTTTCCTCTTGTTTACCCTTTACCTTTTTTTTAATGTTATCTGCCACTATATATATATATATATATTTTTTTTTCAGACAGTCTCGCTCTGTCACTGCAACCTCTGCCGCCTCCCAGGTTCAAGCGATTCTCCTGCCTCAGCTTCCCAAGTAACTGGGATTACAGGTGTCCCCTACCACGTCCAGCTAATTTTTGTATTTTTAGTAGAGATGGGGTTTCACCGTGTTGGCCAGGCTGGTCTCAAATTCCTGACCTCAAGTAATCCTCCCATCTCAGCCTCCCAAGTTTGCCACTATTCTTTATATTCCAGCTAAAATGAACTGGTGCTTTCTGCTTTTTTTTTTCCCTAGCTTTCCTGCTTTCATGCCTTTGCCCATGCTCTTTTCTGTGCCTGCATTTTCCTTTAATTTCTACATTATATTTGGTCCTTACATATCCATCTCAAATGTTACTTTTTGTGGATGCTTCCCTGATTATCTCAGATACAAGTCATATCATCTTCCTGAACTGATATAATATTATTGAAAGAAATGCACTTAAAAGTAATAGTAATAACTGACAGCATTCATAGTCTGTTACGAAATGTTTTCACATGTATTAGCTCATTCGAACCTCACAGATGTTGTTTATCCCTCCTGTTTTACAGCTGAGGAAATTAAGACTTAAGGAGATTAAGTAACTTGCGTGAGGTTACCCATCTTTAGAACTAAATCTTTTTTTTTTTTTTTTTTGAATTTTTTTTTTTAGAGACAAGGTCTTGCTGTTGCACAGGCTGGAGTATGGTGGTGTAAACATGGCTCACTGCAGCCTCAAACTCCTGGGCTCTTGAGATTGTCCCACTGCAGCCTCCTGAGTAGCTAGGACTATAGGCGCATGCCACTACACCCAGCTAAATTTTTGTGTTTTTTGTAGAGATGGAGTCTCACTATGTTGCCCAGGCTGATCTTGAACTCCTGACCTGAAATGATCCTTCTGCCTTAGTCCTCCAAAGTGCTGGGATTACAGGCATGAGCCACCATACCTAGCATAAATCTAAATCTTATGACCTCAAATCCCATATTCTTTCCACCAAACAGTGCTATCTTATGATTCTTATCACTTGCTACTATGCGTTAGAGTTACTTGTGTAAATGTCACATCTGGCCTCCTACTTTGTACTGTCCTTAGAGGAAAAGTTAATACCTTATTCTTTGTCTGTGACATCCCATAGCACAGAGTATTGCATATAATAAGGCTTCAATAAACATTGCTAAAAGGCTGACAAATTCAAGAAATGTTGATGAATGCATGTACCTAGCACAGTGCCTCACACATAGATGCCTAATAAACATTTATTGAATTTAATTGTAAAATGGATCAAAGACCATAGCTAATAAGAGCTTATAGGGCACTTAATAAGTGCCAGGTGACTGGGCACAGTGGCTCATGCCTGTAATCTCTGCACTTTGGGAGGCTGAGACAGGTGGATCACGAGGTCAGGAGGTTGAGTCTATCCTGGCCAACATGGTGAAACCCCGTCTCTACTAAAAATATGAAAATTAGCAGGGTGTGGTGGCGCACATCTGTAATCCCAGCTACTCGGGAGGCTGAGGCAGGAGAATCTCTTGAACCCAGGAGGCGGACGTTGCAGTGAGCCGAGATTGCACCACTGCACTCCAGCCTGGGTGACAGAGTGAGACTCCGTCTCAAAACAAAAAGAAAAAGTGCCAGTCACTGTTATAAATGTTTTATGTCAAATCAACTAATTTAATCCTCACAACCTATCTCCATTTTACACTGGATGAAACTGAAGAACAGGAGAGCATAGTGACTTGCCCAGGGACACACAGCTGGTAAGCAGCAGAGTTAGGTTTCACAGTTTGGCTCTAGAATTCTCATGTACTCAAACATTATGCTATAATCAGTTGTTCATAGTATTTTCACACTATTAAGTTCCTCCTGAATGCCTGTCTGTCTTGGGTGTAGCTCAAAGAATGAAAAGCAGAAGCAGCATAACTTGTTGAATATACTCTTGAGCCTGCGTCACAATCATCTGGAGGGCATGTTAAAACACAGATTGCTGGGTCCCACCCTTAGTTCTGATTCAGTAGGTCTGGGGTGGGGCTTGAGAAATTGTGTTTCTCAAAAGTTCCCAGGAGATGCTGATGCTGCTGGTCTGGGGACCACAAATATACCACTTTGGCATATAGGTGTTAAGAGCATGGACTCAAGCTGCTGAGGTTTGAATCTCAGCTCTGCCATTTATTAACTGAACTTGGGCAAGTTCTTGAACTTTTCTGTGCTTCAGTTCTCATCTGTAAAGTGTTTTACTGTTACCACATATATCACAGGATTCTGACAGAGATTGAATGAAATAACGTGTAAAGTGCTTAAAATGGTGCTTGGTTCGTAGTAAGCATGCAGTCTTAGCTACAGTAATGGGGATAGGACATGTTTCTTGCCTTGTAGATTTTAGAGTCTAGTTATTAGACTTAAATCTAATAAATAATTTTAAAAAGTATAAAATCAGGTATTAGTTTACATGTTCTGATTCTACCTTAGATTTGGAAAGATGAAATGTGTGTATCTTGGGGGATAGGGTGGGAAGTGGGGGACCAGGAGGAAGAAAGGTACATGAGACTAGAAGAGAATGGAAAGTTGTATAGTCAGAATTTGGAAAGGTTGGAATTGCTAGTGGTTTTGGTTTTATTACCTGAGAACTTGAGGGAGGTAGAGGGAGGTGCCTGTGCTCTCTGTTTGCCAAAGAGATAACTGACACCTTTTCACATTTCTCTCTCTTAGAGCTGGTATCTGGTCTGCAGGCAGTTCTGGCAGTGTTTGCTTTTTGTGGGGAACAATGGCTAAGGAAGTGGTTTGCTACTGGCTTCAAAAGTTGGGCTCTGCAGCCTTTATCCTCCACAGCTGCCTCACATAGTTTTGATTCTTCCTGAGAAAGGCAGTTGTTAGGTTTGGAAGTCTTCAGATTCCAGAGACAGCTGGGCAGCTGACCCTCTGGTAGCTATTTCCCAAACTGCCAGCCTCCTGTTGCCTCATCTCCCTGGGCCCCTTCTTTTTTACTTTGAAGCAATATCCTATATTTAGTGAACTAACCAATTTGAGGTTAGAGGAAATTTGATGGGGGAGTCTCTCCCACCTTAAAATCGTGGATGGATGGAGTATTTGGGCCCAGGAACAAGATGTATCCTGTTAAAAAAATTTGACACCTTCATCAAGCATACTGCAAATGACAGCTTACAGTGCTATGAATGTACCTCTAGCTCATGGGCAAGGAGCAGTGTTTATTTTTGGGTGCCCTGAAGAAAATATTTGGGGGAAGGAGTGGGGAGAAGCCCAGGCAGCTCCATTTATGGTTGAGCAATGCTTGGTATTCTACAGAAGGGACCATATGGACAGTGGAAGAGAGTTTAGCATTCTGATTGTTCACCTTTTGCTCCTTCCATTCTGATGGCTAGTTAGGGACACCTCATTAGCTATCAGAGCGGAACAAGTATTTACCAGGCTGACATGAGCCTCAGCACTGCATCCTGCATCTTCTGCTTTCCCAGCCTGCTGAGTCACCACCTAGGAATGACAGTAGCCAGGTTACCACCTGGAGCACCTGGAGCATTCTTGGCAAATTGCACTGTTGACTGGTTTTGGTCTCCTAGACACAGCTTGGGCCTCTCTAAGCCTGTTGGAGTGATAGGTTGGGTCTTAGCTCTCCTTCCAGCTTGTTTCACAAGGCGCTGACCTACTTTTCAGGGACAATTAAGTGTTTGTGAGCAAAGGAAGGCGGTGACCCGAGTGAAGGTGAACCAGAGCTGCATTAAACAAACATTTGGAATTACTTTTTCTATCTTACACAGGAGGACCCATCTCAGTCCAAATGGAATGGCAGATCAGGCTGATTGTGGTAGCCACATTCCAAATGCTTATCAAGATAGCCAACTAACCCTTGAATTTTTATTCTTTCTCTCAATGTACCTTAATATCAGAAGTTACTTTTCATAATCATTGTACCCCTTGTCTTTGGGCCATAGGAAAAGGTTTGGAAGGAAGTTGGGCTCTTAGAGTGAATTATTGATGCAAGCTAGCTTTTGATATACCTTTTGGTGTATCAAAGATACACTTTCTGGTGGCAGTGTTTGGTTCATTTGTAACATCTTGGAGAGGATTGGAATCTCTTTTTCTTTTTGTATCAGGCCAGGATAATAGGATAGAGGGGAGCCAGATCTGTAGAGAATGAGCAAGTGGCTTATTTAGGGTTTCCTGCCCTTGTGAGGTAAGGGCTCAAGGATTAGATTCAGTCTTTCCATTTGCAGTGAAAGGAAGTAAACTCACTTTCCCACCCTCATCCTGGAGGTTACTTATGTTATTTGCAGACCCCAACTTCTGCCTCTCTGTTGAGTACACTTCTTATGCGGGTTGCCCTTACTGTTATATCTTACCACTGGGGGAAAGATCCAAGGCTTTGGGAAGGACAGTGACAGTTGTCCTACATTGGCTAGTTCCAAGACCCTGAGGGAATTGCCAAGCCAGCAATTAAGCAATTTCTTTTTCTTTTCTTTCTTTCTTTTTCTTTCTTTCTTTTTTTTTTTTTTTTTGAGACAGTCTTGCTCTGTCGCCCAGCCTGCAGTGCACTCCACTCACTGCAAGCTCTGCCTCCTGGGTTCATGCTATTCTCCTGCCTCAGCCTCCCGAGTAGCTGGGACTACAGGTGCCCGCCACCATGCTAATTTTTTTGCATTTTTAGTAGAGACAGGGTTTCACCATGTTAGCCAGGATGGTCTCGATCTCCTGACCTCATGATCCACCCACCTCGGCCTCCCAAAGTGCTGGGATTACAGGTGTGAGCCACTGCGCCTGGTCTTTTTTTTGAGACGGAGTCTTGCTCTGTTGCCTAGGCTGGAGTGCAATGGCACGATCTCGGCTTACTGCAACTTCTGCCTCCCAGGTTCAAACGATTCTCCTGCCTCGGCCTCCCAAGTAGCTGGGATTACAGGTGCCTGCCACCATACCCAGCTGATTTTTGTATTTTCAATAGAGGCAGGGTTTCACCATGTTGGCCAGGCTGGTCCCGAACTCCTGACCTCAGGTGATCCACCCGCCTTGGCCTCCCAAAGTGCTGGGATTACAGGGGTAAGCCACCACGCCCAGCCGGCAATTTCTTAAAGTTTTATTTTTAGCAACTCTACATACATGAGAACTCTCATAATCTCAAGTTATTGAAGTTACTGATATTGCACCCAGAGATCCAGATCAAATCTTAAGGAAGGAAGCAGCTTAGAGGAGAACTTCACCCTGCCAGTCTCTCATTGGAATTCCCTTCTAACAACATGTGAAGTGTCAGCCCCATTTGAAGAACTAGTTTATATATCAGAGCATGGCCTGGAAATCAGCGTGGCATCAATTTTGGTCCTTTTTTTTTTTTTTTTTTTAAATAGAGTCAAGGTCTCACTATGTTGCCCAGGCTGATCTCAAACTCCTGGCTTAAATGATCCTCTCTCCTTGGCCACCCAAAGTGCTGGGATTATAGGTGTGAACCACTTTGCCTCACCAGTTTTGGTCTTATAGATGACTAAGTTTTTTGGGGGAGGGTATTTTAGGTGACGTGCAATTGCTCAATTCCTCCTAGACATCCCAGAATTTGGTCACAACCTCCTTTTTTCCACTTATCCTTTCCTTTATGCACATGAAACCTGTTCTCTGCTATTTCCCAGTCTATCAGCCCCTTTATGGTGTCAGTGCTTCCTGACCTGTCATGTACAATAGGGCTTGTACTGGCATTCTCAGATCTCTTTTTTTTCTTCCACACCTTTCTTTTCTATCCCCATTGCTGAACCTGTGTTCATTTTCTCCACTGAGCTACTGAGTGCTACTGCATAACAGTGTGCTGACTGACTCTGTTACAGATTTATGAGCTCCAGCCACAGCTTGGCTCTCAATCCTATCCTGAAACCTTTTTATTCTCTTCTGGTTGACTGCCATTCATTTTTTTCTACAGCAGCCATTCCAGACTTTCACCATTCTCTTCAAACTTGTTGCTCCACCCCACCTTATAAACTCTCAATAAGTCATTTAGCCTTTTACATCTCAATTTATCTGTAGCCTTTACCAGTCCTTACCACATTCCCTCCTATTTCAGAGGCAGGTCTCTGGGCATATACATATATTTTTTGTGTTCTTAGTTCCTCCCTTCCTAGTGACTCTTTGTAAATATGTTCGGGTTTTCTCCATCCTAAGATAAAAATTCCTTTAAGCTTATCTCTTCCTCAGACTAACTCTCTGTGCTTTTTTTTTCTTTACCACCAAACTATCTCAACAGCCTTTCTTCTACTCCTTTAGTCATCATGAACCACTATAGCCAAGCTTTGTGCCCACCATCCCAATGAAAGGCTCTTGAGTGTGATGACTTGCTTGCAGAACTCAGCAGCCTCTTTTGTTCTCATGCTGTTTCATCTTGTCACAGCATTTAACACCATTTGGACCTCTTTCCTTCCCTGACTGTGTGCTATCTCTGGATGAGCTGACCTACTCCAGTAATTTCTTCTTTTTTGAGACGGAGTTTGGCTCTGGCCCAGGCTGGAGTGCAGTGGCCGGATCTCAGCTCACTGCAAGCTCCGCCTCCCGGGCTTAGGCCATTCTCCTGCTTCAGCCTCCCCAGTAGCTGGGACTACAGGCGCCCGCCACGTCGCCCGGCTAGTTTTTTGTATTTTTTTTTTAGTAGAGACGGGGTTTCAACGTGTTAGCCAGGATGGTCTCGATCTCCCGACCTCGTGATCCGCCCATCTCGGCCTCCCAAAGTGCTAGGATTACAGGCTTGAGCCACCGCGCCCGGCCTTACTCTGGTAATTTCTTCTTTTTTTTTTTTTTTTGAGACGGAGTCTCGCTCTGTCGCCCAAACTGGAGTGCAGTGGCCCGATCTCAGCTCACTACAAGCTCCGCCTTTCGGGTTCACGCCATTCTCCTGCCTCAGCCTCCCGAGTAGCTGGGACTACAGGCGCCTGCCACCTCGCCCGGCTAGTTTTTTGTATTTTTTAGTAGAGACAGGGTTTCACCGGGTTAGCCAGGATGGTCTCGATCTCCTGACCTTGTGATCCACCCGTCTTGGCCTCCCAAAGTGCTGGGATTACAGGCTTGAGCCACCGAGCCCGGCCTACTCTGGTAATTTCATTTAGGAACTTCATCTGTGTGTACTGTGATGCCAACTACCTATCATATGAGCTTTTCCCCCAGGTCCAAACGTGTATTTCCAAATGTCTACTGTCCTTTTCCACTTTGTCACCTACAGAAATTGGCATGTAATGTATCCAGAACTGAGCTTATACAACCACTATGGAGAATGATTTGGAGAACTAAAAATAGAGCTACCATACAGTCTAGTAACCCCACTCCTTAGGTATATACCCAAAAGAAAGGAAATCAGTATATTGAAGAGCTATCTGGACTCCCATGTTTATTGCAGCCTGTTCGCAATAGCCAAGATTTGGAAGCAACGTAAGTGTGCATCAACAGATGAATGGATAAAGAAAATGTGGGCTGGGCACAATAGCTCACATCTGTAATCCCAGCACTTTGAGAGGCTGAGGTGGGTGGATCATTTGAGATTAGGAGTTTAAGACCAGTCTGGCCAACATGACGAAACCCTGTCTCCACTAAAAATACAAAAACTAGCCAGGTATGGTGGCACACACCTGTAGTCCCAGCTACTCGGGAGGCTGAGGCACGAGAATTGCTTGAACCCGGAAGGTGAAGGTTGCAGTGAGCTGAGATCATGTCACTGCAGTTGGGAAGGGGGGTTGGAATCACAGGGAAGTGGGGGATGGTTAATGGATGCAAAAAAATTAAAAGACTAAATAAAACCTAGTATTCACTAGTGCAACAGGGTGACTATAGTAAAAATAATTTAATTGTTCATTTAAAAATAACTAAGAGTTTAATTGGATTGTTTGAAACACAAATTTTTTGAGGCGATGGATACCCTATTTACCCTGATGTGATTAGTATACATTACATGCCTGTATCAAAATATCTCATGTAACCCATAAATATATACACCTACTGGGTACCCACAAATATTTGTCTTCCTTTATTTTCTTCTTCTTTTCCTTCTTTCTTCCTCCTTCTCCCTCTTCCTCTCCTCCTCCTCCCCTTCCTCCCTCCCTCCTTCCTTCTTCTTTTCCCTTTCCTTTCCCCTTTCCCTTTTCCCCTTTCCCCTCCTTTCTCCTTTCTCCTCTCCTCTCTTCTCCTCTCCTCTCCTTTCCTCTCTTCTCTCCTCTCCTTCCCTTCCCCTTTTCCCTTTTCTTCCTCTTCTCTCCTCCCTCCCTCCCTCCCTTCTTTCCTTCCTTCCTTCCTTCCTTCCTTCCTTCCTTCCTTCTCTTTTCTTTTTTCTTTTTCCTTCCCTTTTCTCTTTCATTTCCTTTCTTTGGTCTTTCCTTTCTCCCTCCCTCCCTCCCTCCCTCCCTCCCTTCCCTCCCTCCCTCCCCTTCTTTCTTTCTTTTCCTCCTTTCTTTTTCTTCTTTCTTGTTCAACAGGGTCTTGCTCTGTTGCCCAGGCTGGAGTACAGTGGCGCAATCTTAGCTGACTGCAACCTGAATATCCCAGGCTCAAGCTGTCCTCCTGCCTCGCCCCTCAAGTAGCTGGGACTACAGGCACATACCACCAAGGCTGGTCTCAAACTCCTGGCCTCAAGCAGTCCTTCTGCCTTGGCCTCTCAAAGTGCTGGGATTATAAGCATGAGCCACCCTACTTGGCCCTATTTATTTTCCACATCTGATTGGACACTAAGTTCTGTTTGTCTAGCTGAAAAGTATCTCAACAGCTATTCTTTTCTGGCTAGACTCACTGCCCTGTTTTAGACTCTCGTCTTCTTTGACTTATGCCAGTGCTCACGCCACATTTCCTCTTAAAAACTGATGATCAGTTTCACCCCTTGTTTATGTTGTTTTCTATGCCTTGAATGATCTTTTTACTTTTTCTGCCTCACAAATACTTGTTCATACTGTAATCTTTTGTCCCAACTAAAAACTTAATAGATTTTAATGGTGTTCCTGCTTCTTTCCTTCTACCCCGACCAGTAAAAAATTTCACTTACCTTTTCGTCTGAGTTCTTATGGTAGGATGTACATCCCTTTGTGATAGTATTTATCTTCTTTATTTTACAGTTTTCTGTTTAATTGTCAGCCTCCCCTAGACCATGAGTTCAGTGACTGCAGGCTGTACTTTCTTCATCTTTGTTTTTTGGTGCCATAAACAATTTATAGAAATGTTGGGCTGTATATAGAGTTCCTGCTTTCTCCAGATAAAGAATGTTTAGAAAAATCTGAAAGAGCTATGCTACTGTTGGATATCAGTTGTGGCAGAATCTCCCCTCCCCTTTTTACTTCATAAAATATTCATGTTTGTTGTAAGAAGATTTTAAAATAATAAATAAAAATGTAAAATTAAAATGACTTAAAATCCTACCATTTATAACTGCTATAAATATTTTGATGTTTTCTTTCAAATATTTTCTTGTACAAATATGCATGTAATAAATATTTGGAAAAAAACAGTTTGTAACATATTTCTTAGTGTATGTTGAAAGTCTTTCAGTGTCAAAAATATGTATCAGCGTCATGATTTATTAATATGTTGCTATCAGTGTTCTCTTGTATGGATGCATTGCACTTGAGACAGTCTTCTGTTGTTGAACTTTTAGGTAATTTTGCACTGTTTGGTGTTACGAACAATGAGAACATGTATATATTTGCACGCTTAACCATATTTTTAAAAAGATGAATTCCTAAGAATGGAATTGCTGAGTCAAAAGTTATTTGTAGTACTTTAAAAAACTTTTGCCAAATTACTCTCCACAAAAGTTTTACCATGTGGTTGGGTTTTACATTTCATTGAGATTTTTTCCCCGTTTGGGGAAAAAGTGTTGCCATTGGAGGTTTTATGCATTGGAATGATTTAATTAAGGCTGTGTTTCTAGGAATATTAATATAGCAGCATGTGCAACATGAATTGGATAAGGAAAGTCAGTTTTTTTGAGGCTATTTTAACAATCCAGGTGAGAGGTAATGAGGATCAGAAGAGAGAGGGTGACTCTAGAATACAGAAGAGGATGACTGGGAGAGGTATTTGGAGGAACTGATAGGACTTGAGAATGGGTTGGGTAAAGGATAGTGCCATTACTTGAAGTGGAAAGTTAAAAGGAGGCATTGGCTGGATGTGGGGGCACACCTGTAATCCCAGCACTTTGGGAGGCCAAGGTGGGGGGGGATCACTTGAGGTCAGGGGTTCGAGACCAGCATGGTGAAATCCCATCTCTACTAAAAAGACAAAAAATAGCCAGGCATGGCGGTGCATCCCTGTAATCCCAACTACTAGGGAGGCTGAGGTGAGGCAGGAGAATCACTTGAACCCAGGAGGCGGAGGTTCTATAAGCCGAGATGGTGCCACTGTACTCCAGCCTGGGTGACAGAGCGAGACTCCGTCTCAAAAAAATAAAATAAATAAAATAAAATAAAAAATAAATAAAATAAAATAAATAAATAAAATAAAATAAAAAATAAAAATAAAAGGAGGCATTGATTTTGGGAGGAAAGATACAGATTCACTTTTAGTAATTTCAGTTCTGTTTGCTGTGACATGCTCAGGTGGAAATGTTCAGCAACCAGTTGGCACTACAGAGCTGCAGTAGAAGAGAGCCAGGGTTCAGTCATCCCAGCCTGATATTTAAAGTCCTTCATAATTGCCTCTCTAGCCTTCTCTCCAACCGCTTTCTCACTTCTAAGCCAGACAAGACTGTCTTAATCCTACCCCATTGTTCACCACCTGCCTAAAAGCCCTGTAGGAAGTCTTCTTTGATCACTCCACTGGAAGTTAGTTCCAGTTTTCTAAACTTAATGCTAGTCATATTTTTTTTCTGTATCATTTGTATTGTACTTTAACATCCTGTATTGTATGTATGCATTACTTTCTTCTACAGGATTTTAAACTCCTAGAACTTGGGACTATATCATGAACTTTTTTTTTTTGAGACTGTCTCAACTCTGTCACCCAGGCTGAAATGCAGTGGTGCAGTCTTGGCTCACTGCAACCTCTCACACTCGAGCAATCCTCCCACCCCAGCCTCCCAAGTAACTGGGGTTACAGGTGCATGTCACCATGCCTGGCTAATTTTTTTTTGTATTTTTAGTAGAGACAGGGTTTTGCCATGTGCTCAGGCTGGTCTCAAATTCCTGAACTCAAGCGATTCGCCCACCTTGGCCTCCCACAGTGCTGGGATTACAGGTGTGAGCCACTGTGCCCGGCATAAACCTTTTTTGTCTCTCACATTACCAGCTCTGTATTTTGCACAGTGTCAAAAAATATTTGGTGTTTACAAAGTAAATGGAATCTGCTTTAAGGTAATGGTAATAATACATTGGATTACTGTCATTCTGTACCTAATACCTACTAAAATATTAACATTATTTTAATGAGCATTTTCCTGTTTATTTTTCTTAAATACTCAGACATATTATGGGAGGGGGAGTGGAAAACAAAAGATGTGAAGTGAGAATCCCCTTTCACAGCCATATTCTTTGTTTCCTCCAAGATTCTTGCAGAATGGTATATACCTGCCCTTTAGCTTCCAGCCCTCTCTGCTATACTGAAATTGCAGTTGTCAAGGTCACCAGTCACCTCCTAATTGCCAAATCCAATGGTAATTTTTCAGCTCTGATCTTACTTGACCTTTCTGTGGTACTTGACACTGTGAAACCTCCATTCTCCTTAAAAGTTTCTCCTTTCCTAACCTTTTGTGATTTTATCCTCTCCTGATTTTCTTTCTTCCTCATTTTCATATTTATCTTCCCTTTGTTGACCTTTAAAGAAAGATGCTTTCTAGGATTTTGTCCTTGGCACTCTATATATTTCGTGAGTGATCTTATTCATACTCATGGCTTCAACTGCTGTGGTGACTCTGGGCCAGTTTTCTCTTCCGAGCTCCAAGATTTTATCTCTGAGAGCTAGAGGACTTCTTTTGGATATCCTGTAGGTATCTTTTACTCAGTATGTTCCAGATGAAACCCTTTACTCTGGCAAACCTGCTCTTCTTTCTGTTATTCGTTACTTTATTAAGGTACTATCTTCTACCCAGGCACACAAGTGAGATATTTGGGAATCATTTGAGAATCTTCCCTCTCTTTGTCCATACACCCTACTGGACCCCAACTCAAATCAAATATTGTATAATTTCATTTTAAATCTGTGTCCTTTCCTTTGTTTTGATAACAGTACTACTTTCTTAGTTCATATTCTATAACTATAGTGTCCTAATTGGTTTCCTCCCTTCCTTTTTGCTATTGCCAGAATGCTCTTTCTAAAATTAAAATCTGATTATAAAAATAGTCACTCGGAAGCCCTTGCAATGGGTTTCTATTGTCTTTGGGGTGAATCTGGTTTCTTTAGCATGGTATGCAAAGCTTTCATTTCTTGCCATTATTCTTCCAAAGTAGAACGTACGCTACATTCTAGCCATATTAAATTCTTTTGAGTTGCTTAAATGCTTCATGTTTCTACTTTGTTTCCTCTGTCTGAAACACTCCTGTTCCCGTCACTGTAATTCTCTGTGACCCTGAGGTCCCAGTTCAAGCATCATCTCCTTTGGAAATCCTTACCTAGGCCACTAGGCTTCCTTTTTGCTTGCTTCTGCATATCTTTATCAGCATTAGTTGTACCATATTATGTGTTACATTGCTTGTTTGCCTCCCTTACTAGATTATAAGTTGCGAGAGGAGACAGACTGAGAGCTCTTCATTTCCATCCTCAGTGCTCTACAAATTTGGCACAGGGTAGTGAATAAAAAAACTGCTTGTTGAGTATATGAGTGATTAAGAAGGGTACATTGTTCAGTGGCAGCACTGGGATAAGGATTCAGAACACATATTCTTGTCTTTTATAAAATATATATATTTTTTATTTTTTTTTAAGACGGAGTTTTGTTCTTGTTACCCAGGCTGGAGTGCAGTGGTGCGATCTTGGCTCACTGCAACCTCTGCCTCCCAGGTTCAAGCGATTCTCCTGCTTCAGCCTCCCAAGTAGCTGGGATTACAGACTCCCACCACTGTGCTCAGCTAATTTTTGTATTTTTAGTAGAGATGGGGTTTCACCATGTTGGCCAGGATGGTCTGGATCTCCTGACCTTGTGATCTGCCCACCTTGGCCTCCCAAAGCACTGGGATTACAGGTGTGCGACACTGCGCCCGGCGTGCATATGTATATCTTTAGGTAAAATTCTTTTTTTATTTTTATTTTTGTGTGGTTTTTTTGAGACAGAGTCTCGCTCTGTCGCCCAGACTGGAGTGCAGTGGTGTGATCTCGGCTCACTGCAAGCTCCGCCTCCCGGGTTCACGCCATTTTCCTGCCTCAGCCTCCTGAGTAGCTGGGACTATAGGTGCCCGCCACCATGCCCGGCTAACGTTTTATATTTTTAGTAGAGACGGGGTTTCACTGTGTTAGCCAGGATGGTCTCGATCTCCTGACCTTGTGATCCACCCGCCTCAGCCTCCCAAAGTGCTGGGATTACAGGCGTGAGCCACCGTGCCTGTCCTGTAAAATTCTTAAATGTAGAATTGTTGTTTCAAAAGGTATGTGTACTTGTAAATTTGATGGATACTTTGATTCATTGCTTTAATTTTTTTTCTTTTTTAAACTCTATGGAATATTTCTAGTCACATTGCTGTAATTTTTAATTTTGTGTATTTCAAGCATATAGACAAGTACAGATAATGTATAGCAGATACATATGTACCCACTACTTTTTAAACAGATGTTGACACCCTCATTGAGGTTCTCCCTGTTAGGTACTTTTAGCATTTCCTCAACATTGTGATGTTCTCCCACAGAATTTTATCTTAGACGTCAGAGTAAAAAATTCCTCAGAATTCATACACTACCATTCTGGATTCGCCACCATACATTCTATCTTGGACTTTCTTTTTAAATATAGCCTCATTGTTAGCAAAAGGCAGCTTCATAGGAAAATTCCATTATGTTATTTTTGGTGTCTGGAATCTGACTTCTGAAAAATGTTTATTTTGTTTTCTTCCTCTGCTGAAAAGCAACAAAAGAATGCTACCAGAACTTCATCACAAACCCAGTGACTTAAACAAATTAAAAAAGGAAAAAAAAAAGAAGGCAGTTGGTGGCCTGTGTTTCTGGAGACTTGTTTGATTTGCTGGCAGAACAGCCCAGGTGAGTTGAGCCAGCAAGCACTTTTCTTCCATTAGGTTTTCCAGAATAACCAAATGTGGTTCTTCTAATCTGGCACTGACCTTTAGCTGACTTAGTGGTACAGCTGTATCCTCTGGGTTTAGATGGAGTTGATGAGAGAAACTGTTCTTGCGGGAGGTAAGAAGCTGTTGACCCGACCTCTGTTACACCTGGCTGTTTCAGTATGCCTTTGTGGAAATAAATGTCCTACTCTTCCATCTCTCTGCTAGAGATCTATAACCTCGTTCCAGTGGAAGGTGACTCTTACCTGTGATCTTTTCCTAGGTCCTCAGAATGCCTGGCAATGAGGCTTTTAGGTTATTTGGGGATTTTATAAACTGAGAGGGGAAACTTAGTCTCAGGTGGAGCTAGAATCTGAGGTTCTGTAGGTACAGATTTATCCTAAAAGCAAGTGTTTTGCCTTCTCTCTCAGGTGCTCAGTGCTGCTTACCTCATTTGATCTTGTAGTATTACATAAGCACCTTAGGGAGGAAAGGACTCAAAGGAGCCAACCATTTCTCTTTGGACCCACAGCCAAAAAGAAAAGGCTCAAAGAGGGTGAGCTTATTCGAGGGTCTGTAGCCTAAAGCGTGGGCTCTTTTAAAGCCTCTTGTTGGGCCCTGTAGCATAGGACTAATCCACATCAAGTAATTTCCCAGGCCTGGGGTGGCCACAGGGTGAGCAGAGCTCTTTGTATCCTTTTTGCCAGACCTACACTTAATTGTCTTTAAAGCCTCACTTGGTCTTGCCATTTCAGCCCTTTCCTTCTAAGTAAGAAGCCTGACTTCTTTTGTCTTCCTTTCTTCAGCCCTGCAGAGGCAGCTGTGGCCCTGGGGACAGCCCTTTCTTCAGATGGCAAACTCATTTTCTGTCCAGCAGACCAGAAGGACAAGGTGTAATTCAACCCTTCTCTCCACCAGACACTGCTGCCAGGGGAAGACAATGAAGAAAGTGATCTTTGTTGCTCCCTGAATAGGACCCTGAACCTGGCACCTGCTTTTGTTATTGGCTTCTTAAGTCACTGTAGACATTTTTGCTGTTTCCTGGGTTAGCAGCTGCTTTGGGATAGTAGTGGCAACTGGTTGTCAGGATGTCAGTTCTGCCTCAAAGGAAATCAGTGTATTTATATGAAGAGAGTTACCTTTTCTGTTCTTAAATGTCTTCAGGGTTTGTCTGAAGAGTGAGCAGTTGGAAGTCAGCTGTGCCCTTAGTTTGATGACCCCATGACCCTCATCTTTGAATCTGAGGAGACACTACCATTTCTACTATCCAGTACTAACCAGGCCTGGCCCTGCTCAGCTTCCAAAATCAGAGGAGATCAGGCGTGTTCAGGGTGGTATGGCCATGGATGAGACACTGCCATATTTTTTTGTCCTGCTCTCCTTCTGGTGAGACTGAGTTCTGGGTTTTAGCACCTAGGTCAGTGTCTTGTACCTGGTAAGCATTCAACAGATACATGCAGGATGAATGATTGAATGAATTCCTTGATCTTGCTGTCCAGGTTTAGTTTCACTGACGCTGATATGTGGGTACTCTATGGGAGGTGGACCTTTGTTTTTAGGAGAAAGATTGCTTCAAAGGAATTATGGAAGGTGTTGATTTCTAGGGGGCTTTGGGGGAACTATGGAAACTCTAAGATACGACTTGTTCTCACCTCATTGGTCTAGATCTTTCTCCTCGATTGTAACTGTCTGCTGACGGACTTGCCCTGTTTCAGGAGCAGTATCCGGAACCTGGCTCATCTGGGCTCTGTCCTTGAGCAGGGTAAGGGATTTTTTTTTTTTTTTTAACAGTTATCCTGTCACTGTAGATTCAGAAGCCCTCAGGACCACATCTCATGCACTGTAGTCTGGACTTCCTGATCTGGCTGCACTCAGTCAAGTTCCACTCAGCTCTTAGGTGTCTGTGTCTTTGTAAGGGCTGTTGGAGACAGAAGGACTTTTTTTCCACTTTGTCAGCAGCTGGCCAAAGAATGCCTGTTAGTCTGCCAGATCCTAAGTCTTTCACATTTGCCTGTCTGTGTCTGGAACTTAGGGCAGAATCACTTACCACCTAAGATTACATCTCAGTGTTTGCCTTTGTGGTACCCATTGGAGGATAAAAGATGAATAGCCATGAAAGGCATACAGAGGTATTGAACTATGATTCTTTGAAATGCTGTGATTCTGAAAAAAGATCCCTGGTATCTAAGAATACAACTAGAGCCAGACCATTGCACCACCACCCTCATTTCCCAAGAGCCTCTTTGGAACCATCACTCATTCCATAGTTCCAAACATCCTTGTTTTTGTTTAATTTTTATCTAATAAATGTTATTAAACAATTTTAATGGTGAAACACACAGAGGAAATGACAAACTAGCATGTGTTGTCTTTTAAATGCACTTAGTTCAAGTGGTTAAGTCAGTTGTTCCTGTTGTTAGATTGCTGTTGTCTAGTCTGCTTTCCTTCTTTAGGTGGGGGGAGTCTCTGAACAGACTTGCAAAAAGCAAAAGGGACCAGCTCTTCTTTAGCTGATTGATCATTCTTTTACATCTTACTCTTTTCAGCACTTAAATTCAGATTGTACTTTGCTAATTGCTTTCAGATCATGAGACAGAAGAGGTCTTAAGGTCAGTTCAGGAGTTCTTTAGCTGGGGTCCATTTGATACTTCTCCACTTGTAAACAAAAGTTTGTATGTAGGTAAGTATATATCCTTTTCTAGGGAAAAGTATCCTTAGTTTTCATCAGATTCTCACTGGAGTTTATGACCTAAAAACAGTTAAGACTTAGTATTTTATTTATTTATTTATTTAAGATGGAGTTTTGCTCTTGTTGCCCAGGCTGGGCACAATCTTGGAGTGTAATGGCACAATCTTGGCTCACCGCAACCTCCGCCTCCCAGATTTAAGTGATTCTCCTGCCTCAGCCTCCCAAATAGCTGGGATTACAGGGGTCCACCACCACGTTTGGTTAATTGTTTTGTATTTTTAGTAGAGATGGGGTTTTACCATGTTGGCCAGGCTGGTCTCGAACTCTTGACCTCAAGTGATCCACCTGTCTCGGCCTCCCAAAGTGCTGGGATTACAGGCATGAGCCACCATGCCTGGCCTATGACTTAGTATTTTATAAGAATTTGGGGGCCTGGCATGGTGGCTCACGCCTATAATCCCAGCACTTTGGGAAGCCGAGGCGGGATGATCACTTGAGCCCGAAAGTTCAAGACCAGCCTGGGCAACATAGTGAAACACTGTCTCTACAAAACATACAAAAATTAGCAAGGCGTGGGCGTGGTGACGTGTGCCTGTAGTCCCAGCTACTTGGGGGCTGAGGTGGGAGTATCACTTGAGCCTGGGAGGTTGAGGCTGTGGTGAGCCAAGATTGCACCACTGCACTCCAGCCTGGGTGACAGAACAAGACCCTGTCCCAAAAACAACAAAAAAGGAATTTGGGGCTTCTGCCTCATATAACTAGTTAGTGGCAAAGTTGAGATAGACTCTGAAATCCTGGGATTGTCTCTACAAGAATCCATATTTGTCTTTTTTACTGTAACCTACTGTCTAATTTACGCTCTTTAAGCACTAAACTCCTTTTTAACCTGTTTATCTTGCCTATCAGGTTGCTTTTTGAGAAAATGAGCCATGTATTTGTGTTTCCCCATAACTCCTAATACATCTGCACAAAGTAGTACCTTGCTGGTTCTGTTGACTGACTAGTAGCATTGGAAGGCACAAAAGCTTGGGTTGGTTATTACTTTCCCTTTCCATTATCTTTTTTTTTTTTCTTTCTTTCTTTCTAAGTTGGGGTCTTGCTCTGTCACCCAGGCTGGAGTGCAGTGGTGCAATCATAGCTCACTGTAGCCTCAACTTCTTGGGCTCAAGTGATCCTCCCACCTCAGCCTCCCCAGTAGCTGGGACTACAGCCATTGGACTGCACACCTGGTTAACATTTTTAGTTTTTAATAGAGATGAGGTCTCACTATATTGCCCAGGCTGGTCTCAAACTTCTGGACTCAAGCAATCTGCCCACCTTAGCCTCCCAAAGTATTGGGATTATAGGCGTGAGCCACCACACCCAGCCCCTTTCCATTATCTTAGCAGCTGTCACAGTTATTTAGCCTGATCTTTTTAAGTGAGCATACTCCCTTTTCTCTCTGTTTTTACAGTACTGCTTACACAGTTTCTCCTCCTAAATCCAACCTTTGTAATTGGGAGTTTTACAGAGCAGTGTATTTGGTATGCTGTGAACTCTTCCCTAGGTCACTCAGTGGCATCGTGTGAGCCAGGTTGTCTGAAAAACTTCAAATCTTGGTGAGGGATGGGGTGGGTGTATCTCCCATATGAGGGATTGTTCAGGGGATCTGACTCAGTTGCCAGCTCCTGAGTGTCTAGTCTGCCAAGGCTTTTGTGATAAGATGAGCAAGAATTTTTCAAGCTCAGATTTGGGGAACATAGCTTCTTGCCATGCTTTCTCATTGGCACAATGTGTGGCTTTTGGGCAGATACTTAACCTCTGTCTATTTACTTTTTCTGTTTTTGAGACAGGGTCTCACTTTGTCACCCAGGCTAGAGTGCAGTGGTGTGATCTTGGCTCACTGAAGCCTCAACTTCCCAGGTTCAAGTGATCCTTCATCCTCAGCTCCCCAAGTAGCTGGGACTGCAGGAACGTACTACCACACCTGGCTAATTTTTTGGAGTTTTTGTAGAGATGGGGTTTCGCCATGTTGCTCAGGCTGGACCTCTGTTTTCTCATCTGATAATGAAAAGCAATTATTTTCATAAAATAGTTTCAAAGATGAGTCTAATAAAGCAGATGAGCCATTTTGAGTTCCTTACAGCAAAGATGCTGTAGAAATTTCAGGATTTTCCCCCTTTAATTATAATATGGGTAGCTTATCCTAAGAGCCTGTGACTATTGGAATGGTCATCTTTTTTGTTTGTTTGTTTGAGACGGAGTCTTGCTCTGTCACCCAGGTTGTAGTGCAGTGGCGCTATCTCGCTCACTGCAACCTCCACCTCCTGGGTTCACGCCATTCTCCTGCGTCAGCCTCCCGAATAGCTGGGACTACAGGCGCCTGCCATCATGCCTGGCTAATTTTTTGTATTTTTAGTAGAGATGGGGTTTCACCGTGTTAGCCAGGATGATCTCGATCTCCTGACCTCGTGATCCGCCCGCCTCGGCCTCCCAAAGTGCTGGGATTACAGGCGTGAGCCACCATGCCCAGCCTGGGATGGTCATCTTTTTGAGACCAACAGTAGAAAGAAATTTGCAGTAGTGACTGACACATTAAAGCAACCCCAAAACAAATCTGAGTGAAATAGTGTCCTGGAGTTGGGGACATGTGGGTGATATCTGGGTTGCATTTTCTCTCTAGTTATCTGTGGAGAGGGTCCTCTCTGAATGATTGCGCTTTTAACATTTAGGGAATGAGCTTGACAGTTTCTGCTTCTTCCCTCCCCCTGCCTTGAACTGCCTTGATAGGCAGTGTCTCCTCTGTTGTGTGGCTATATTCCAGTCTATAAACATGACTGCTCTAAGGAGAGTGCAGGGTATTGTTTATTTTGTAAAACCTGTCTCATTGCCATGTAATATTTGCTCAAGAGCTCCTGTTGTGGTGACATTCTTGTGGTGAGCATGGCCCTTTAAAGATTTTCTCAAATGTTAAATGAGCCCCGACTGGTGTCCTGAAAAGCATTTAAGCTTCTCTCCCTAGAGTTTAAGCAAGAGTAGCAGTATTCCCAGTGGAGCCTGGGCTGGGGTCTAGAGAGAAGGTGGCAGATGAGGTGGCAGATGATAGGCAGGGGAGGTTGTGGTCCCGTAGCTCGTTTGCACAAAGGAGGGGCTGGCCTCTCCTGGGGAGGTATTTCCGCTCACTGGAACAAATGAGGGCTCTCAAAAGGCTGTAATGTAATGAAGCTTCTCTGGTGACGTCACTTGTAAATGTGGTCAAAGTCCAGTTCTTGGGGGCTAGTAGAAGCAGGAGTAGAGATCAGTCAGTTTGCATGCTTTCACTTCTCAGCTGTCACTGCCATGGTGCCTACTTTCAGCCAGTGAACCAACACAGCTGGGCCGGGCATGAACGCTTACAAGTATCAGAAGTTCCTGGAGGGACTCAACAACCTTAGAGGTATTACAAGGCTTCAGGCTCCCTACCCTTTGTCCTTGCTGATTATGTGAGCACTTATTGTGTGTGTTGTATAGGGTCTGTAAAGCCCTCCTGCTCTGAACTGGCCCTATTTTTTATGCGTTTAGGCTATTAAACAGAAGGGATAGAGTTTGTAAATGCAATCCTAAGTGAGTAGGAGAGAATCTCCTTAGGTACTTCAGCAACCGCATGTTGTCTTGCTTGAATGGATAAGTAAGAAATGTCCCCTGCATTCTTGAGCTCAGAGGGCTCAGGGCACTCCCTATTTTTTTTTGAGGTAGCCAGACAGTGTGGGTGGAGGGCTCTTGCCATAGGGCCCTACAGACTCACCCAGGTGTAATTAGGTTTTTTGGGCCAGGGTTTCCAGTTGGTTATGTCTACAGTGAGTCAGAGTCCCATGTGGAGAGAACTGGAGTTGGGAGTGGGGAGGAGGGTGGAGGGAGGAATGCAGGTTGATGGGCTATTTGTAAGCCTTTTGTAAAGTAAGCCTTTGTAAAGGGTAAAACAATGACTTTGAAAGAGGCAGCTTTTTATTAAAGTAATATTTAAAGGAAATAGTGTTTTCTTTGCATCATTGGCAAATCCTTCACTGACCAGACATGAGAGGAATGTACTCAGATGTGATGTAGGACTGTTTTTGGATATTAATGGAAAAAAAATGAATGAAATCTTTTTAATTTCCCTTCTCTAATTAACAAGTGGCTTTATTTCCATTTGCAGAGGAGGGTGCTCAAACCATTTTTCTTTCATCAGTAGTTAGGATTCTGGACCCAGAGCAACTATGGGGTGTGGAAAGAGTGGGAGGAGGTAGAGGGAGGAAAGGAGTAAGCTGGGTTTTTTCAGGGATGAGGAAAGTGGCAGACAGGGTGTGGGCAGGAGATCTGTACTCACTTCTTGCCAGAATATATAGATGTTTTACTTTCTTTCACTATCTGTTGAAGAACTCTGGTTCTAAGAAGTATATATGGAGAGCTTTGTATGCTGTAAAGGGATATACAGGTCAGGCATGGTGGCTCGCAGTCATAATCCAAACACTTTGGGAGGCTGAGGTGAGAGGGTCCCTTGAGCCCAGGAGTTCCAGACGAGCCTGGTCAACATAATGAGACCCCCTATCTCTACAGAAATGTTAAAAAATTAGCTGGGCATGGTGGTATGCACCTGTAGCCTTAACTGCTTGGGAAGCTGAGGTGGAAGGATCACTCCGAGTTAATCTTAGAGGTGCAGAACCCAAATAACACAGCAAAGAGCCCCAGAGTCTGGAGGGAGAACAGTGCTGCTGTCTGGTGCTAGAGACCATGTGAAGAAGGGAAGAATACCCACATCTGATCAAGCATGTGTGTAAAATGCACCTTCGTCTCTGAGAAAGAGCAGTAGTATGGTGCTTTAGAGTGAAGGCAATAGATCTTTTCTCTCCACACTACTACTCACCTTGAATGGAGTTTTGTTTTCTAATCTCTCATTCACTATTGTTTGCTTCATTCACTTATATATGCTGCATAATAGTCTTTATAGCATAAAACATACAATATATAGCAGTTTCTCTTGTTCACTCAAAGAAAGGATCAGATTTAAACTCTTATTTGCTCCCGCAACCTGAGTCTTTTTCAGGTGGGAGAAGTTCCTGGAAAGAGGTCTTGTAGTTCTTTTGGTTTAGTCCTTACCATTTTTTGGAATGTTGCTATAGATCTTAGACAACTATTCCCCCAATTCTGGGCTGCCAGACAGAGAGTTAGATACAAACCATTGCCTTTGTCAAATCCTCCTGTGGGTTGAGTTTTACCCACTGTGCCCCCTGATTATGGTGAATGGTTACTTAACCTTCTTCTTTTCACTTAATATCTTTGTGTATTCCAGAAGGGCTGATGGAGAGAGGTAATTGGCTCCCCTCTTCATTTAGTTACTGACTGTTGCTTTTCTTGGCATGGTTCAGCTTGTAGACATTCCTCCATCTAGTGGGTAACTGTTGAAGGGAATCCAGTGGGAGAATAGACACATTGTACAAGTTTTTGAAGTTCCAATCCCCAAATTCCTATGAATTATTGGTGTTTTGATGCCAGGATTGGGGTGCAATATTTTCCACTGCTGGTGCTTTTTCTGGGGGGCTTTAACTTACATTTCTCGAGCCTGCCAAAAACTTCATAGTTATTGGGGTGATTTCTGCCCAGATGGACCTCTCTCGTGGGTATGACAGGCTGAACTATTGACCCAAGTCCTGCTTTTTGGCAGAGTACAGACCTGTGCCATGACTGGGATAAGTAGGTAATTAGGGATTAATTAGGGAGGCAGAGAGGTAGGTGAAGTAGAGTGATGAGAAAGTGGTTCACTAGCCTTTACTAAGAAAAATTTGTGATAGGACTGTGAGATAACTGACTTTTAAAACAGAAATATAATGGCCAGGTGCAGTGTCTCATGACTGTAATCCCAGTGCTTTGGGAAGCTGAGGCAGGAGGATCAGTTGGGCCTAGGAGTTTGAGACCATCCTGGGCAGCAGTAGCAAAACCCTATCTCTAAAAACAAACAAACAACACAAAAATTAGCCGGACATGGTGGTGTGCGCCTAAGTTTCAGTTTCAGCTACTCAGGAGGCTGAGGTGGGAGGATTACTTCAGCTGGGGGTTTCGAGGCTGCAGTGAGCTATAATCATGCCACTGTACTCCAGCCTGGGTGACAGAGTATGCCCCCCCCCCCCTTTTTTTTTTCAATCTCCGCCTCGCGGGTTCAAGCCATTCTTGTACCTCAGCCTCCTGAGTAGCTGAGATTACAGGCATGTGCCCCTGTGCCTGGCTAATTTTTTGTATTTTTAATAGAGATAGGGTTTTGCCATGTTGGCCAGGCTGATCTCAAACTCCTGACCTCAAGTGATCTGTCCGCCTTGGCCTCCCAAAGTGCTGGGATTACAGGCATGAGCCACTGCGCCCAGCCCCTGTTGCTTAAGTAAATAGATAGATTAAAAAAAAAAAAAAACATATATACCCCAACATACCTATGTAATTTTACCCTTCTCTTCCTTTTCATATACTGTCTTATTCCCTCTGCCTGGAATCCCATTATTTTCTTCTCTTTGTACCAAATTTCTGCTCATCTTTCAATGCCTAGCTCAATCTCATTTTCCCTCCCTAAGTTTTGTTTTTGTTTTTGTATTCCCAGTAGAATTATTCTCTCTCCCTCAGCTATATTGTCATGGCACTTTAAACATACTTATTTTAGAGCATATCACATTATGTTTTAGTTATTTTATTAAACATTTGGTTTTCCTGCTAGTCGTTACTTCTTGGTCAAGTTTTCTGTAATTTTCTTTCTTTTTTTTTTTTGAGACGGAGTCTTGCTCTGTCGCCTGGGCTGGAGTGCAGTGGCCGGATCTCAGCTCACTGCAAGCTCCACCTCCGGGGTTTATGCCATTCTCCTGCCTCAGCCTCCCGAGTAGCTGGGACTACAGGCGCCTGCCACCACGCCCGGCTATTTTTTTTTGTATTTTTTGGTAGAGACGGGGTTTCATTGTGTTAGCCAGGATGGTCTCGATCTCCTGACCTCATGATCCGCCCGTCTCGGCCTCCCAAAGTGCTGGGATTACAGGCTTGAGCCACCGCGCCCGACCATCTGTAATTTTCTTAGGCTTCAGTTTTTTCATTTGTAAGAAAGGGGATGATAGAATTTACTTTACAAGATGTTGTGAGGATTAAATGAAATAGTGAATATAACATCTGATGCAGACTAGGAGCCTGATAGATGTTAGCTATACTGTTTCTAAAGGCAGAAGCTGTGTCTTATTTATCCTTGAGTCTCCTTCACCTAGCATAGTACCTGGCACATAGTAAGCATAAAAAGAATACTTGGGGAATTGAATTGAACTAAATTCATATATTTAAATGTCCTTCAGTAGTCAACACAGGAGGTTAAGAAAATATTCTAACAATGGTGCCTATGCTGCATACTTTTATTTAGCATGCTTTTTGTGGGTTTTCTCTTCAGTGCCAGGTTATGACCCTCATAAGAAACTCCATAGTCGGCCAGGCGCGGTAGCTCACGCCTGTAATCCCAGCACTTTGGGAGGCAGAGGCTGGCGGATCACGAGGTCAGGAGATCCAGACCATCCTGGCCAACATGGTGAAATCCCGTCTCTACTAAAAATACAAAAGTTAGCCGGGTGTGGTGGTGCGTGCCTGTAGTCTCAGCTATTCAGGAGGCTGAGGCAGGAAAATCACTTGAACCCAAGAGGCGGAGGCCGCAGTGAGCTGAGATCACACCTCTGCACTCCAGCCTGGGTGACAGAGCAAGACTGTCTCAAAAAAAAGAAACTCTATAGTCATTTTATAGTCATACCTAATTTTTGGTCTAAAGATTATATTACCCAAGACAAAATTAAACCCAATCTCAAAGAATGAAAATGTACTACTATTGAAAACATTGGAAAAACAGTACTACTAGTCTGTAGCTAGTTCTAGAGGAGGGGTTTCAGGTATTTTGAACAGTGGCAGTATTGTTGAATAAGTAGAAAAGGTGACTGCTGAGAAAGAACATGGTCCTTTTTGGTTCTCTTAGTTCTGATACATTTGTCAGATCATGTTTCTCATTATCTTAGAGCTTTACTTGGGACATCCACTTAGTCTGCCTGCTGAGAAGCCTGTCCCCTGTTACCACATACAGTCAAGCAGGACAAGCTCTCACACCCCAACATATACCCTCAGAGAGTGAATTCTTTTTTTTAAAGGGGAGTGCTTTTTTCCCTTCTTCAACTTGGCTTGGAAAAAAAACTTTTTTGACTTTTTCTGATGTTAAATGATGGACTATATTGTCCTTATAGAAAGCAGGGAAAAATAAACTAATAAAATCACCAAAATCCTACAAATTACTAGACTCATATTTTGCTGTATTTCCATCATCTTTTCTCTATCCATATGTATATAATGTTGCTTTTATATATATCTATTGTTGTAGTTCTCTATCTTGCTCTTTATTATTTTGTGAGCATTCTTTATACCTTTATCTATCTATGATTTTTTACAGCTTTATGGAATTCCATCAAATGGAAGGTTCATTTATTTAACATACTCCAGTAGTGGGGCATGTACATTTCTAATTTTTCACTGCTATGATAATGAACATCCTTGTAAATAAATTTTTCTGTGCATTTCTGATTTTTTTAAAGGATGGATTTCCACAAGTGGAATTACTGGGTGTTAATATATATATTCAAAGCTTTGGATGTTGGCTTTTAATTTTATTTCACTTTTAAAAGCTACTGAGGGTAAGAAGAGGATACCTGTAACACTGAATACCTCTCTGATAGCTCTTGGCCCCTTGTCCTCTAGGGATAGCCCTGTCTTCAGGCTTAGTGGCTGGGGGCTCAGATGTTTTATTATCCAGTTAATTTCATGGTGGAACAGGTGCCAAGTGGCCTTCTCACTTAGTCAGCAGCTCCCATCATGTCATCATCATATCACTGCACTACTTTACTCTGAAGCTTTTCTCACAGCAACTCTAGGCATTTAAATAGCTTCATTGATCCTTCCAACCCCAGTACCCTTTTCTCTTGTGGTGGTAAGAGACCCATTAATGTTGATTGGGAAACTGCAGTAGCAAAAATGACCATCAATATTGTACAGAAATCCCACATTGGAACCCTAGATTGGTACCAGATTGAGGTTCTCTTTGTTTTCCTGCCGTTACTGAGCTAGCACCTAGGTAATAAATTGGGCCAGCTTAATTTGATAAAATAGGTTGACAAATTTTACTGTGTCAGCACCCCTGCTTTGGTAGATTTCTGCCTCTGGAAGAACCAGAACTGGTGCTGTGTTTTAAATCAGTGTATTACAGCCAAGTGCAAATCAGCTTCTGTTACATGGGACTGATAGCCTTAGAGTAGAATTATAGACTTGATGAGAGTACATCCTTGTTTCTGACTTGGAGTTTACATCCTGGAGCAGACAACGTGAGGTTTTCTAGCTGATGATAGACTGGGGATCTTTGGAGATTAGCTGGAGGACTGAGAGAAGGCACATGTGTAAGACTTGATGTATAGGGGGCCAATGAGAAAGTCTCTGCTGCAGTTAGGATAGTGGAAAATGGCTTGAGTCACTGACAGGCTTGTGTCCTTCGTAGTGAGAACCGTCTGCCTCTCCCATTCCCAGAGCCCTTAAGCAAAGCTGTCATAAAAGGGCGATTCTCTCCACTGCAGGGAATCTGGAAGTCTGCATGCTTCTGGGGTGAGGCCTGTCAACACCTTTTACAGCACTAGGCACCTAGTAGACCATGTGCTTATTTGGATAGTTGATCGTTTTGTTCTGTTAAAGTTTTTTGTCTCCTTAATTGTATACTTTTTAGGCTTACTGCATGTCACTGGGCTAGAGAGGGTCATCAGCACAAACTCACTTTGGGGTTGTTTTCAGTTGCTGCTGTTTTGCAGTGTGTGGGGTCATTCTATTTTTTTGTTACAACTGGAGATGGTTGTTATACTATCCCTATTTCTCAAAGAGTGAGCCTGTATAGCTAACAAATATACAATATCATTTTCCCCTCATCCTTGCTTTTGTTTTCTTATTAAGTAGGCATTAATATTGAAAGGTTAAGGCCCTCATCCTCACTATGCTCCTGTGGTTTCTTTTGGTTGTTGGAGAAACCCCAGGCTGATAATACTACTTTTATGTCAATTACTCATTGTATCAACTGTGGGGATGGTACTTTCAATGAATACCAGTTAGATAGCATCTCTTGCTCATTTTGGAATGGCAGGAACCTTTTAGACTTCTTGGTTTGAAATCCTTTGATTTGGAAGATCACTTTTTACAATTTGTTATCAACTTAATTGCCTCACTCCTTGATCATGTTCCATGTTTCCTGTTGCATTTACTGGAAGTGTCCATCTCCTTCCTTTCATTGAGAACTTTCTGACAGGATACAAAGATTATTGATAGTCCCTGTCTTTGAGGGATTATCAGTCCTATATAGTCTAGTGGGGAGACTGTAGAGGGCATTCGATTTTTTTTTTTTTTTTTTTTTTTTTTTTGAGATGGAGTCTTGCTCTGTCACCCAGGCTGGGATGCAATGGCATGATCTCTGCTCACTGCAACCTCTGCCTCCCAGGTTCAGTGATTCTCCTGCATCCGCCTCCTGAGTAGCTGGGATTACAGGTGTGTGCCACTATGCTGGGCTAATTTTTGTATTTTTAGTAGAGACGGGGTTTCACCATGTTGCCCAGGCTGATCTTGAACTCCAGACCTCAGGTGATCCGCCAACCTTGGCCTCCCAAAGTGCTGGGATTACAGATGTGAGCCACCATGCCCTACCAGTACTAGATATTTATTTATTTATTTATTTATTCATTCATTCGTTCATTCATTCATTCATTCGAGACGGAATTTCGCTCTTACTGGCCAGACTGGAGTGCAATGGCGTGATCTCAGCTCACTGCAACTTCCGCCTCCCGGGTTCAAGCAATTCTCCTGCCTCAGCCTCCCGAGTAGCTGGGATTTGCCCGCCACCACACCTGGCTGATTTTTTTGTATTTTTAGTAGAGACGGGGTTTCACCATGTTGCCCAGGCTGGTCTCGAATTCCTGATCTCAGGTGATCCACCTGCTTTGGTCTCCCAAAGTGCTGGGATTACAGGCGTGAGCCACTGTGCCCAGCCAGCTCTAGATACTTTTAAGGCAGAGGAATGACATAAACAACTAGGGTGGGTGTTTTTTGAGAGGTAGGGTGGGGAGAGATAACTGGCAGCAGTGTGAAAGATCATTTATAGGGATCATTTACAGGGAAGTGGGGATATAGCTAAGTCAGTAAGTATGTACCTGATTTTAGTTTGTTTAGGATGCAAAGATGTGAGAGAAGTAAAGAGCAGAGATATTCAATCTTCCTTTTATCTTTTTTTTTTTTTTTTTTTTTTTTGACAGTTTCCCTCTTGTTGCCCAGGCTGGTGTGCAATGGCACAATCGTGGCTCACTGCAACCTCCGCCTCCCGGGCTCAAGCGATTCTCCTGCCTCAGCCTCCCAAGTAGCTGGGATTACAGGTGCCTGCCACCAGGCCCAGCTAATCCAGCTAATTTTTGTATTTTTAATAGAGACAGGGTCTCGCCATGTTGGCCAGGCTGGTCTTGAACTCCCGACCTTGGATGATCCACCCGCCTTGGCCTCCCAAAGTGCTGAGATTACAGGCGTGAGCCACCATGCCCGGCCAGGGTTGTGAAATCTTTCTAAAAGAGAATTTGGGCTGGGCGCAGTGGCTCATGGCTGTAATCCCAGCACTTTGGGAGGCCGAAGTGGGCGGATCACCTGAGGAGTTGGGGACTGGCCTGGTCCAACATGGTGAAACCCCGTCTCTACTAAAAATGTAAAAATTAGATCGGGCGTGGTGGCTCATGCCTGTAATCCCAGCACTTTTGGAGGCCGAAGTGAACGGATTGCCTGAGGTCAGGAGTTTGAGACCAGCCTGACCAATAAGAAGGAACCCCATCTCTACTACAAATACAAAATTAGCCTGGTGTGGTGGCGCATGCCTGTAATCCCAGCTACTCAGGAGGCTGAGGCAGGAGAATCAATCGCTTGAAGCCAGGAGATGGAGGTTGCGGTGAGCTGAGATTGTGCCATTGCACTCCAACCTGGACAACAAGAGCAAAACTCCGTCTCAAAAAAAAAACAAGCCAGGTGTGGTGACAGGCACCTATAATCTCAGCTACTCAGGAGGCTGAGGCAAGAGAATCGCTTGAGCCCAGGCGTTGGAGGTTGCAGTGAGCTGAGATCGCATCACTGCACTACAGCCTGGGCAACAGGGCGAGACTCCGTTTAATAAATTAAAAAAAAAAAAAGAGAGAGAATTTGGTTTTTAGAAATATTTTATGTTGAATACTAGCTAGAAGTGGAGATCCACTTTACCCCCACAGCTCAAGTTCAACTTGACCCTTATGTTGTGCAATGCTTTGTGTTTGGGTTGGTATTTCCTGGGACTGGTCAGGTGATGCATTTCAGCAGGAAGCCTGTGTAGTGTCTGAAGAGTAGTGGCCCCAGGTGTCTATCAGTGATAAGAGGAGAGAAGCCCATTTAGCTCTGGATAGGGCCTCTGTTTCCTCTGAGATCTCTGGTCTACTCTCCCTGGTCTGGGGCTCCATCTTTACAAAACTTTTTACAGATAGATTTGAAGTGCCAACTTCATTCTGTGTTGGAGTGCTGGCATTGGACACAACTGATTACATCCCTGCCTGTTTAAAATATTCTCTTCTTTCAGTGAGAGTATTTCATGGTTTTCCTTTACCTATCTGATTGCTGTTTGTCTGCTTTGTTGGGTCTTTTCCTTCTTCTGACTCTTAACTGTGGCAGTTTTCTAAGGGGTAAGGCAGTGTAGTGAAGTGGGAAGAACATGGACTTTGGATCCAGGCAGGGCTGGGTTCAAATCTCTGTTGTTTTTGTGTGTGTGTGGGTGGAGAATGGAGTCTCGGCTATATTGCCCAGGCAGGTCTCGAACTCCTGGGCTCAAACTATCCTCCCGCCTCTGCCTCCCTGAGAGCTGGGATTACAGGCGTGAGCCACCGCTCCCGGCTCAAATCTATGTTTCTACGTTTATCAGCTGAGTGACCTGGGGCAAGTTACTCACTTTTTCTGAGCCTCAGTTTTTTCATCTGTAAAATGGGGATAATAATATCTTCCATATAAAATTATGAGGATTAAACAGAGTAGTATAAGTAAATTTTCTTATTGCTTGATTGATTGGTTGATTGTAGAGATGGGAGTCTCTCTATGTTGTCCAGGCTGGTCTCAAACTCCCGGGCTCAAGCGATCCATCCCCTTGGCCTCGTAAAGTGCTGGGATTACAGCAATGAGCCACTGTGCCCAGCCCAAACTCAGTATTTTCAAACCAAGCTTAAATTTGGCTTTTCAATCCAAGTCCATATTTTTTGACAGTTGAGCTCACATTCTTCCAGTCTCTGAGATTAGAAACCTTGTAGACGTCTGCAACTCTTTACTCTTCATCAACCCCCATTTTCAATGTCATTGAGTTCTTTTGTTCTTCAGAATTTCTCTTAAATTTGTCTTTTTCTCCCCATTCTCTATGCCATGACTCTAGTCCAGTCACTCATCACCTTGTGCCTGAATTACAGCAACTGCCTCATATTTTGTTTTCTGTGTCCTGTTTCTCTCTTCAGTTAACACTGAAGTAGCAGCTACTTGCCTAGTATTTCCTATTACTGAAAGTCCAAATTTGTTAAAAAGACCTTTTATGAGCTGGACGTGGTGGCTCATGCCTGTAATCCCAGCACTTTCGGAGGCTGAGACAGAAGGATACTTGAGGTCAGGAGTCTGAGACCAGGCTAGGCAACATATGGAGACTGTGTCTCTACAAGAAAAAAAAAAAATTTTTTTTTAAGTAGCCAGACCTGGTGGTGTATACCTGTAGTCCCAGCTACTCAGGAGGATGAGGTGGGAAGATTGCTTGAGCCCAGAAGGTTCAGGCTGCAGTGAGCCATGACCCTGTCACTGCACTGTAGCTTGGGGACAGAGCAAGACCCTGTCTTAAAAAAAAAACAAAAACAAAAAAACATTTTATGCTTTCATCCCCTTCCTACTTAACCAGGCTTATCTCATGTAATTTCCTAGAACACACCTTCAGCTCCACACAAACCCTGTTCCTCATTGTGTCTTATCCTCTCTCATTCAGTCTCTCTCCTCGCTTTCTTTCTTTCTTTCTTTCTTTCTTTCTTTCTTTCTTTCTTTCTCTTTCTTTCTTTCTTTTTCTTTCTTTCTTTCCTTTCTTTTCTTTCTTTTTTGACTGGAGTCTCACTCTGTTGCTCAGGCTGGAGTGCAGTGGTGTGATCTTGGCTTACTGCAAGCTTCGCCTCCTGAGTTCACGCCATTCTCCTGCCTCAGCCTCCCGAGTAGCTGGGACTACAGGCGCCCGCAACCATGCCCAGCTAATTTTTTTATTTTTTATTTTTTAGTAGAGACAGGGTTTCACTGTGTTAGCCAGGATGGTCTCAATCTCCTGACCTCGTGATCCACCTGCCTCTGCCTCCCACAGGCATGAGAGATTACAGGCATGAGCCACCGCGCCCGGCCTTTCCTTGCCCTTTAGTTTTCTTACCTGGAATGCCCTTGTTCTTTATACTTAACTGAAATCTATCTATTCCTTCAAGCTTCACTTCAGGTCTTCCTTCTGATGAAGACTTCTCTGATTATTATAGTCCAAGTTGATGTATCACTTTCCCAAGCTGGTTTTATCTGTCTATCGAAATTGTAAGCTTTTTTGAGAGAACTGTTCTATAGACATTTCTATTATTCCCACGGTGCCTCACTCATGCCCACCCAAGTTTAAATGCTCCTTGCAGAGCACTTATAAAATGTGGTGGCCAAAACCAATCACTCTTTCATTCAACAAATATATATGAGCACCTACCATGTGTGCTGTGCTCTTTACTGGGATCCCAGCAATAAACAACACAGTAACAAGACAGGTTATACTGTACAGAAGCATACACTAGACATATATTTGTTGGTCAGCTGAATTTGTGGAAGCCAGGGAGGACTCTGAGGACAAATGATAAGAAGAGGGAGAATTTAGAAAATAAGATACCAATGAAATGACTATTATAGGAAAAAGGTGTTTAATGGATTCATTCAGCAAGTAATTTATTGAATATCCACTGATATAAATGTATTCCCAGGTATTAGGGATATACCAGTAAATAAAGCAAAGTCCTTTCCCTTGTAGAGCTTATATTATATGATTTAGAGGCATTTTTGAAAAGAAAAGCACTTAATATTGGATGAAGCCCTTCTGTGGGAGGACAGCAGTGAAGGAGTTAAAATGCTTCTAGGGCTCTAGGCTTTGTTGAAACAGATGGTTTCTTTGCCCTAGGGAATGTTTTTAAGGGGGATTAGAGGACTGGGCTGAGGAAGGCCTGAGACCTCTTTCCCTCACGCCATAGCACACACACCTGCTGTTCTGGCGCCTGGTGAGCTATGTAACTTGTCCCCCACTTGGTAGGCACTTGTTTGTGGGCTTGTGATTGTGACTGTAGGGCTGGCTCTAAGCTTCTGACATTTTTATTTTCCTTTCATGATTTTATTTGTTGTCCAACAGCAATGAAGTCCCATTTTAATTTAACAGACGTTGGGACTTGTCTGTGTTCCTTTCTGGTCCATATTTACTTTTACATAATTGTAATCTTTCTGTTTGTGTGTGTGTGTGTATTTTTCTCCCAATCCGATTTATTTTATTGTGGTAAAATACACATGACAAAAAATTGATCTTTGTCAGTACTTTAAAGTGTACAGTTCATTGACATTAAGTACATTCACAATATTGTACAAGCACCATGACTATTGAATTCCAGAACTTTTTCATGATCCCAAATGGAAATCCATTAAGCAGTCGTTCCCCTTCCCTCCAACCCCTGGCAACCACTAATCAGCTTTGTGACTTGCCTGCCCTGGATTTGCTCATTCTGGATATTTTATATAAATTTAGTCATGTGCCTTTTGTCTCTGGCTTCTTTCACTTAGCATATGCACATAGTTACATGCCTTTTCCATGTAACACTATAAGGATTTTTTAAGTGTTTCCTTACAGACATTATAATTTTAAGTTATCTTGTTGATAATGGCTTCATTTAGCCATTCCTTTAATGTTGAATATTTGGATTGTTTCAAGTTGCTATTATTTTTTGAAATCCTACAGTGGACACCTCCCTGAGTATGCTCTGCCATCTTTCAGGGGACTCTGAATGTTGCACATCAGCTGCAGAAGAGCCATTGTGCTTGATTTAGGGTAGTGTGGACTGTTATCCAGCTCTTTGGGAGGACAGTCAAGTAATGAATTTCATATAGAAGGGAGCGTTATTCTTTGCAAAATAAGACCATGATCTCCAGGGAGTGGCAGGGAAAAGTTTTTTTTCCCCACTGCCTAGAATTCTCTGATACTGTCTCTATCCCTTTGGCTATAGGAAAGAATTGATTATAGCAGTTGAAGATTAAATGTTTTATTTATTTACTCATTCAACAAATAGTTGAGAGCCTACTATATGCCAGACATTTGAAACTTGCTCATGGGTTGAACTTGGCTAAATAGTGCCTTTCACTACCTGGGCGTTTCATACCTGCCTGGGAACAAGACTAGGACCTACTTCCAGAGTAATCAGAGAGGATCCAGAGGCCAGAGCCATGTGGGGCCTTATTACCTCATGGTTTAATGCCTCAAGATTTGGTACCATTATAGATACTAATCACACATTAATTTGTCTGCTCACTCTGGGGATTTCCAGGCCAGGCTGCCACTTTTCATACGTGGCTATTCTTGTTCACCACTCTAATAGAGTCCTGGCTGCTAGGAGATGAGCCATCAGGCCTGTGCTCTCTTAGTTTTGTTCACTATATCCTGGGCAAGGCAGCAAGGAGAAGGTGCTTATTGAGTGAGTATAAAAGCTTCAGGGACTTTATTATAGTAACGTTACTGTGTTCATGCAAGGGGTGAAGTTGGAATGTTACAGATTCTGAAGTTAGCCCAGATATACTTGTGATTAGTGCTTCTGGGGCCTTCTTGCTTTCTGGCAGACAGCCCTCCTCCCATTTTTGTCCTTACTGACCCATTTAACAGAATAGTCTTAATTTCTCTCTACTTTGCTAGGAAAATAAAGACCACTTAGGGCCATTCAGGGCCACACACTCTGCTTACAAAACCCAGTGTGGAATAGAAAAAGCACTGGAGGCTGGGCGTGGTGGCTCTGCCTATAATCCCAGCACTTTGGGAGGCTGAAGCGGGCGGATCACGAGGTGAGGAGGTGAGACCATCCTGGCCAAACATGGTGAAGTCTCTACAAAAATGCAAAAACTTTGCTGGGTGTGGTGGCGCATGCCTGTAGTCCCAGCTATTTGGGAGGGAAATCGCTTGAACCCAGGAGGCAGAGGTTGCAGTGAGCTGAGATTGCACCACTGAACTCCACCCTGTCAACAGAGCCTCAACTCCATCTCAAAAAAAAAAAAAAAAAAAAAAACAAAAAAAACTGGAAACAATTGCTAGATCTTAAACATTCACTTAGGAAAATGCCAAACTTGTAGATTTGGAGTAAGCAGCAGAGAGGCTAGTGAGAGAGTTCAGGGATTAGGCCTGATCTCTATCCTCTTCCACCTACCACTTGTTGCATTTCCTTCACTGTCAGAATTTGATTATTCTGTGTCTGTATCTTCAGATGTATTTTTCTAGTGTATTTGAAAAACTGTTGAATAGTTCCCTCTGGGCCAGGAGGGAAGAAGGTTAGACAATCAGGAGTAGAGACTCTGTTATTTCTCTCTCTAGACCTAGACCCTGGAGTTAACTGAAGGCCCAGAGTTACTGAGGGGCGGCTGTGTTTGTTTTTCAGTAGGCTGGCTTTACTGAGTGGGATACAAAAGCCCAAAGCACAGGCCATTCCCATAAGCCTAACATTTTCATATTTTTTTCTCTGCCAAAGAATCTTTGGTTAGGGTTAAGAATAACTAGTCTGTCTGTGGAAATACCAAGGCCTTTTGTTTGCCAGAAGAAAAGGGCTTTTGATTAAGGCTGCCTTCTCTCACTCTCTCTTTTTTTTTTTTTCTTAAGCTGCTGTGGGAAGACTTCAGAGCCTCTGAAGGTGCTGTATATTTAAGGGGTGTAAGGGAAGGAATGATAGCTAAATAGAACTAAGAGAGACTTAATCGTGCTTTACCACACATTTGTGCAGAGATGAACCACAGCAACAAAATCTATCCAATTTTTGGTCATTGCTTCTACTAGCCTTTCTTTCTTCCTACTTTTATGAAATCTACCCAAAACAGTAGTTCCCAAAGGACCTGCTGTACTGATCTGACCTTGAATCACACTCTATCACTTAGTATGATTTGGGGCATGTTACTTAACTTTTCTCTTTAGGCTAGAGTTTTGCAACTATAAAATGGAGATTATAAAAATTGAGGTTTTGCAACTATAAAATGGAGATTATATTTTCATAGGGTTATAATGAGAATTGAATGAGTTAATATGTGAAAAATACTTAGAACAGTGCCTGGCACATAGTAAGAGCTCATCCCAGTAAATATTACTACTACTGCCTATGGCAAATGCTGAATGTAGCTTTATTTTTCTGATTAGTAATTCCAAATGTGGCTTTCTAGGGTTAGCAGAGTCAGGGCTTTTTATTTATAGAATGAAAAGGAAGCAGACATTCCCATTAGGCATGAACTTTTTATCAGTCAGAGGTAAAGGGAAAGATTTATTCTCTGTGTGGACTCATCTTAGAGGCCCAATGTCTTCTTAATTGAACGTCAACAAGGGAATCAGTTTCATCATGAAGAACTTACTCTTTGGCAAAAGCAAGGGCGGAGGTTGGGTTGTCTACTTTTAGTCTTTGTCTGAGAGTAGTGATGTTTCTTGTGCCCTAGGAAAGCTTGAACCAAGGTATGGAGAAGGGGCCCCTGGTCCTCCAAATTTATAGTAGTAAAAGAAGTAAGAAACATCTTAGTAGGAAAAGGGGAAACCCTCAGGGCTGGGTCTGGTCCCAGTGACTCTACTACCAGATCTGGAGAATGTCACTAGTGGAGGCTCTGGGCAAGTGCCTGGCCACTGCATTTTCCTGGCCATAGTAAGAGATGTGCAGAATGACCTGCCTTAAGCCTCTGGGCTGTTTGTTTTATAAACTGCCACCTCCTTCCCCAAATTGCTGGGAGTGGCTAAGGAAGTGACACAGAATTTTAGATTTTTGTGTCTTTCTTGCCCTTTTCTGTATTGTCTTTAGTTTTTAGGAAGGACTTTCTTGGCTGCCTTCTCCCTCCCCCACCTCGCTCCATCCTCTCCTGCAAAGTAAAATCTCATCTTACTTCCTGCAGGAGGTTAGGTTGTAAAGTTTACACATACAGTAAAGATACCAAATAATCAAAATTATCATGGAAAAATATCTCAAATGACCCAGAAATCAAAGTATATAAACATGGTTTTGTGTATATGCCACAACAGAGTTGGAATACCATATGAAATGTTGGCCTGTAATTAGGAGAAATTTTATATGAAAAAACAAGTATTCTCAAAAACTAGAATCATATTCAGCATTCAGAATGCTCACAGTATGAAGAGGCACACTGGACTGAGACATGCTAAAGTCTCAGATCCAAGTCCTCTCTTCTCATGTTCACCCTGGTGAATAACTTCACTTTGGTGTAAAACCTCATTGAGTGGAATTGTGAGCAAACTTTTGTACTGTTTAAAGTGTTTTTCTTTTCCTAGTCAAGTTTGCATAAATGCAAGTGTGTTGTGATTGTATTTTATCCTTCTTTTCTGCTGTTTTTCTAATTTCTTCTTCCCTTTTAAAACTCCTCACTGTGGGGGGGCAGTGGCTCACGCCTATAATCCCAGCACTTTGGGAGGCTGAGGCAGGTGGATCGCTTGAGGCCAGGAGTTTGAGACCAGCCTGGCCAACATGGTGAAACCCTGTCTCTACTAAAAATACAAAAATTAGCTGGGTGTGGCCAGGCGCGGTGGCTCACGCCTGTAATCCCAGCACTTTGGGAGGCCAAGGAGGGTGGATCACGAGGTCAGGAGATCAAGACCATTCTGGTGAACATGGTGAAACCCAGTCTCTACTAAAAATACGAAAAAAAAATAGCTGGCTGTGGTGGTGGGCTCCGGTAGTCCCAGCTCCTCCGGAGGCTGAGGCAGGAGAATGGCAGGAGAATGGTGTGAACCCGGGAGGCGGAACTTGCAGTGAGCTGAGATCGTACCACTGCACTCCAGCCTGGGTGAGTGAACGAACCACACTCCTAAAAAAAAAAAAAAAAAAAAGGCCGGGTGTGGTGTCAGGCACCTGTAATCCCAGCTACTCGGGAGGCTGATGCAGGAGAATCACTTGAACCAGGGAGACAGAGATTGCAGTGAACCAAGATCACACCTCTGTACTCCAGTCTGAGTGGCAGAGTGAGACTCTGTCTTAAAAAAAAAAAAAAAAAAATCCCCACTTTCTTCTTCTAAATCCATTTTATAGCACACAGCAATTCTTCTCTTACCCAGAATGCTTATTTGTGTGTTTGCTTGTCCCATTTCTTAATTATTTTTGTTGTTCAGAATTCTTTAAAGGAGAATTGAGAGTAGGAAGGGAAGACTTCTAATAGTCCTCTTCATTTAAATTCTGTAATCATAGCTTCCGCTCTCCTCCTCTTAGGTCCTCTAACTTTTGATTCTTATACCTTATACTTTTGATTCTTATACCTCTTTCTTTCCTTCTTTTTCCCCCCATTTTGGTCATTTTTCTGTAGAAAATTTCTGTTTATGCTTGGGGAGTTAAATATGAATTCTTGTTATACTTACTAAGCATCACTAGTTCTATCTCTAGATGTTTAATAGGTTTTTAGATCAATCCCAAATTCATAGTGTCATGAAAAGATAGATAAGGAACTGAGCCCACCTGGAGAAGACAAAGGATACTTGGCCCAAGTAATATAGCTAGTTATTGACAAGCTTAAACCGTGACCCAGAGTTCTGATGTGCACTTTAATGCCTTTCCTCCAAATCACATTGCTTGCTGTTGAAGCCTTGACTAGGAGTAATCTCTTCTTTTCTTTTGTTTTATTACAGTTCCTTCCTTTAACAAAAATGCTAAGTAATATAAACTTTAAGAGGGTTAAAATTAGTTAGGTTTCAAAGGTATATTTGAGAATTATGTAGCATCTCTTGAGATAGTCTAGAGACCTTAGAGCTATGTTGGGGCCTAAGGACTAGGAATCGCTATCATCAGACTAGAGGTTTGAGAAAAGGGAGATTTTTATTTATTTGTTTTTGAGACGTAGTTTCGCTCTTGTTGTCCAGACTGGAGGCGCAATCTCGGTTCACCACAACCCCCGCCTCCCAGGTTCAAGCGATTCTCCTGCCTCAGCCTCCTGAGTAGCTGGGATTACAGGCATGTGCCACCACGCCCAGCTAATTTTGTATTTTTAGTAGACACGGGGTTTGTCCATGTTGGTCAGGCTGGTTTCAAACTCCTGACCTCAGATGATCCTCCCGCCTCAGCCTCCCGAAGTGCTGGCATTACAGGCGTGAGCCACCGTGCCCAGTCTAACTAGTGTTTCTATGGGAGTTTTCCAGATTGATGCCTAATGTGCAAATAACTGCATCATCAGTCCCTGGCTGTCATCATTTTGCTGTGCAAAAAGAGAACATCAGAGAGGGGTCCAGGAGCCACTCCACATATCATTCATAAATGTTATTGCGAATGGAGAGAGGGATGATGGTGGGGGCAGACATATTTGTGTTCATAGAGGAAGGTAGAACTGTAATCTTCATACCTAATTGCTAATTGGCATTGATAATATAACCATCTTTCAGAGAGTCAGCTCCAAGAAGTAACTGGGAAACATCTCAGTTTTGCTCCAGGCACTATTTCCTTTGCCATCTATACCAGAAGCTGTAGTGAATGGGAAAGCCATTGCTTTCTGAAGTGCCTTTAGGCCTTTCTCAGTGACTCTTACGTTTTAAGAATCATTTGGGTGAGCATAATGCTGAAATCCTGTAGCTATGAAAGCTGGCCTGCCATGGCAATAAAGCTCCCCATTGAATAAGTAAAATGGCAATTTCCAAGAATCTGGGTGGTAGTTATTTCAATCAAGTTGAGAAATGGGATCACCAAGAGGAGGATTTCCGCAGAATCTAGGCTGTCAGGGAAATCTTTATTCCCCATTGTCTTCTCCTTACAAATTCCAGAATTGGAGTATGAGGTTATATTTGTGTCCTCAGTAAGCCCATAAAGGTTAGCCAGTGTGCTACCTTATAGTTACATTGTAATTTTCCTTTTTAACATTCTTTTTTTTTTTTTTTTTAGTTAAATTTTGCTTTAAGTTCTTGGATACATGTGCAGAACGTGCAGGTTTGTTACATAGGTATATAGATGCCATGGTGGTTTGCATTCTTTTATGTACTGAATATAATCTTAGTACCTCACAGATGGTGCACATGTACTAACACCTTTCCTGAAACCTTAAAATATAAGAAATATAGAAATACAGTAGTTTGTAAGTATGCACTCTTGGGGAAGCCAATTTTGGATTTCTTTTGTCTTTTTGTCCTATCATACTCCTTGAAAGGGGTAGTAAAAGCGTTTTTCTCTTTTTCCCTCTCTGTAGTTCACCCCAGTGGGCACATAGTTGCTGGATTCAGCAACATTCTTTCCCAAATGATTCTTAAGGCATGCGGGTCACTGAGGTTTATTTTTAAATCCATAACCCAGGGTTCAGCAGTTGTCCTTAATTCCCGTGAGGAGGCTTTCAGCTGCCCAGACACCCCCATGTCTTTACTGGGCACATTCCAGCAGTCCTAAAGTCCTGACCCTCAGGAGTGAAATTTTGGTCTGGTGTCTCACTCCTGGAATTCCTTCATGAGGCACAGCCATGGCATGAATCAGGTATCAGATTGGAAAGCCAAGGGATCAGGTGGCTTGTGATTATAATATAAAAAGTTTCTAACTGGTAAAGTGGTTTTGGAGACTTAATGCGTATTGAAAGTTTCCTGCTTTATTGTCAGCCTTAGCCACCTCTTGATGGTCTCTTTAGTTCCTTTCCTGGATTGTCTAGGAGCATGCTGGAGGCAGTCAGGACATAAGGAGTTAAACTGCAGTGAACTTAGGGAGAATGATTAAACAGTGATTAAGTGATATTTTAACTTCTGTTTACAGGGGAGAAATGGATGTCATCAGGAAAAGGGTTTGTTTGCAGTTTTGACTGAAGTCATCTTATCTTAACCAGGGTTGCCTGCCCTTATTCAATTTAATTTTTAGCTGCAAGGCGAACTCCCCCACACACTTATTTTCTGATGTCCATCTTTGTCTTTGCTTGTATTCCACCCCTTCCTTTCTTTCCCCCAACCCCGTGTTGCTCTAAGAAAACCAGCTCCATTCAGAACAGAGTTGGGGTGGGACTTAGCTGCCCTCCTGCATCTTCTGTTTCTGGAAGTCTTTGGGATGAAGCATAGATGGGAGAGTCAGGATGCTGGAATGCCATTGAACTGGTGGAAAAAGCACTAGATGGGCAATTGAAGAGGCTTGGGTTTGAATTCCAGCTCTGCTACTTATTAGCTGCGTGATCTTGGACGAATTACTTAATCTCTGTAAGTCTTAGTTTCTTGATCTGTAAAATGGGGGTGATAATTTCTATCTGAAAGAATAAGAATTAGAGAGGATTAGAGTTATGTATATAAAGAGCATTGCCTGACGCACACACAGTAGGCATTCAATTATGTGTGATCAAAAGAGGTCAGAGTTGATGGTAGAATTTAGACTGCCTCGGTTAGCTTTTTGCCTATTTTTCCTAGTGCTCATTGTATCGTCTATATATTATAGTTTAAAGTTATGCTGCCAGACACAGTAATCTGTAATCCCAGCCTTTGGGAGGCCAAGGCAGGTGGATCACTTGAGGTCAGGAGTTTGAGACCAGCCTGGCCAACATAGTGAAACCCGTCTCTACTAAAAATACAAAAATCAGCCAGGCGTGGTGGCACGCGCCTGTAATCCCAGCTACTCACGAGGCTGAGGCAGGAGAATCACTTGAACCTAGGAGGTGGAGGTTACAGTGAGCTGAGATCATACCACTGCACTCCAGCTTGGGCAACAGAGCAAGACTATCTCAAAAATAAAAATATAAAATAAAATAAAATAAATAAAATAAAATAAAAATAAAATTTATGCTATCCTTTGCTTTTATTACAGTCTAATAAGGAGCTTGGACAACTCTTAGACCCCCCATAATCTCCATCACCCTCCTCAAAGCTGCTCTAAAACAAATTTAAGTAAAAAGTATTTGTTATATAAATGCAGGATTAAGACTTATTATGATGGCTTTTCCTTTTGCAACAAGATTGCAAGATACAAGCCTATTTTTAATACAATTTCTGGTTCCCTACTCTGGTACTAATGCAAATATTTATTTTTCTTAGGGATGAGTTGTGGCCAGTTGATATAAAAGGAGATATAGGCCAGGCACGGTGGCTCACATCTGTAATCCCAGCACTTTGGGAGACTGAGGCAGGCGGATCACTTGGCATCAGGAGTTCAAGACCAGCCTGGCCAACATGGTGAAACCCCATCTCTACTAAAAATACAAAAATTAGCAGGGCGTGGTAGCTCATATCTGTAATTCCAGCTACCAAGGAGGCTGAGGCAAGAGAATCGCTTGAACCTCAGAGGCAGAGGTTGCAGTGAGCCGAGATTGAGCCACTAGACTCCAGCCGGGGCAACAAAGTGAGACTCCACCTCACACACACACACACACACACACACACACAAAGAAGATATAATTTCCTCTTTTGATACTGTTTTACATATTTGATGCATTTGTGATAGAGAAATAGATTATGGTTATTCTATCCTTCTTCCTTTTACTAAGGTAGAATGAGCCAAGGCCGGTGGTACCTGACAGATCTCAGGGCCTTTGCCGTTCCTCTCAGCCCTAGCGATGGTTGACTAAGTCTCTTTTCCTTAGGTCTCAGGGTATTCAGCTGTTTTGGGAACTTGTTGAAAATTGTTGTTTTGCAGTACAAAAGACACTCTGTTACTTTTTAATCAGTACTTTTTTTTTGAGACAGGGTCTTGCTCTCTGTTCACTGCAGCCTCTGCCTCCTGGGTTCAAGTGATTCCTGTGCCACAACCTCCTGAGAAGCTGGGACTACAGGCACGTGCTGCCATGCCCAGCTAATATTTTAGTATTTTTAGTAGAGATGGGATTTTGCCATGTTGTCCAGGCTGTTCTTCAACTCCTGGCCTCAAGCAGTCCACCCGCCTTGGCCTCCCAAAGTGCTGGGATTATGGGCATTGAGCCACTGCACCTGGCCAGTAATCAGTATCTTTTTAGCATATTACTTCTTTTGGGGGGATCCTCCAAATCAGGGGTCTCCAGTGTGCTAAATATTTGATAAAGCATAAGGAAATTTGAGTATTTTAGTTTCCGATTATTAGTAAAGAGTGGCTCAGATTGCCTTTTACTTTATAAAAGTTCATGCATTGGAAGACTTAATATTGTTAAGATGGCAACACTCCCCAAACTAATCTACAGATTCAATGCAGTCCCTATCAGAATCCCAGCGGGGTTTTTCTTCTTCGTCTTTCTTCTTTCTTCTCCTCGTCCTCCTCCTCCTCTTCCTCTTCCTCTTCCTCTTCCTCCTCTTCCTCCTCTTCTTCCAGAAATTGGCAAGCTGCTCCTGAAATTCATGTGAAAATGCAAGGGACACAGAATAGTCAAAGCAGTCTTGAAAAAGAACAAAATTGGAGGACTCACGCTTCCAAATTTGAAAACTTACTACAAAGCTACAGTAATTAAGACAGGATGGTACTGGCATAGGGATAGACATATAGATCAATGGAATAGAATTGAGAGTCCAAAAATAAACCCTTACATTTATGGTAAATTGATTTGTGATAAAGGTGCCAAGACAATTCAATGTAGAAAGAATTGTCTTTTCAACAAATTACACTGGGACAACTGGATATCCATATACAAAAGAATGAATTTGGCCAGGCGTGGTGGCTCATGCCTGTAATACCAGCAATTTGGAAGGCAAAGGTGGGTGGATCACACAAGGTCAGGAGTTCGAGACCAGCCTGGCCAACATTGTGAAACCCCATCTCTATTAAAAATACAAAAATTAGCTGGGTGTGGTGGTGGGTGCCTGTAATCCCAGCTACTTAGGAGGCTGAGGTAGGAGAATTGCTTGAAACCCGTGAGGCAGAGGTTGTAGTAAGCCAAGATCACACCACTCCACTCCAGCCTGGGCAACAGAGCAAGACTCTGCCTCAAAAAAAAAAAAAAAAAAAAAAAAGAATTTAAAGCCTGATCTCATACAATATGTAAAACTTAAAGTAGATCATAGACCTACATATAAGAGCTAAAATTATAAAACTATTAGAAGAAAACTTAGGACTAAATCTTTGTGACCTTGGATTAGGTAGTGGTTTCTTGTAGCTAACACTGAAAGTATACACAAAAAAGAAAAAAATAGAGAAATTTTTTTTTTTTTTCTTTGAGATGGAGTCTCGCTCTGTCGCCCAGGCTGGAGTGCAGTGGCCGGATCTCAGCTCACTGCAAGCTCCGCCTCCCGGGTTTACGCCATTCTCCTGCCTCAGCCTCCCGAGTGGCTGGGACTACAGGCGCCTGCCACCTCGCCCGGCTAATTTTTTGTATTTTTTTTTTTTTTTTTTAGTAGAGACGGGGTTTCACCGTGTTAGCCAGGATGGTCTCGATCTCCTGACCTCGTGATCCGCCCGTCTTGGCCTCCCAAAGTGCTGGGATTACAGGCTTGAGCCACGTGCCCAGCCAAAAAAAAAAAAAAAATAGAGAAATTATACTTGATCAAAATATAAAACCTTTGTGCTTCAAAGGATACTACCTAGAAAATGAAGACACCTCACAGAATGGGAGAAAATATTTGCAAATCATATATCTAATAAGGGACTTATATCCAAAATATATAAAGAATTCTTTGAACTCAATAGTAAAAAGAAAACCCAATTAAAAAATGGGCAAAGGATTTATATAGACATTTCTTCAAAGAAGATATACAAATGGCTAATAAGCACATGAAAAGATGCTTAGATGCTTAACGTCGTTAGTTATTAGGGAAACGCTAATCAAGATCACAATTAGATACCACTTCATACCCACTAGAATGGCTTTAATAAAAAAGAGAGTGAGGATGTGGAGAAATTGGAACCCTCCGACATTGCTGTTGGGAATATGAAATGGTGCACCTGCTTTAGAAAACAGTTTGATGGTTCTTCAAAAACTTAAACAGAGTTGCCACATGACCCAGCAATTCCAAAGTATATATCCAAAAGAACTGAAAACATATATTCATAGAAAACTTGTACATAAATGTTCATAGCAGCATTATTCATAATAGCCCCAAAGCAGAAACAGTTGAAACATCTATCAACTGATGAATGGAAAAACACACTGTGGCATATCCATATAACAGAATATTATTTGTCAGTGAAAAGGAATGAAGTATTGATCGATGCTAACATGGATCCACCTTGAGAATATTAGACTAAGTGAAAGAAGCCAGACACAAAAGGCTTGTATTCCATTTATACGGAATAGGCAAAGCCATAGAGACTGTAAGTAGATTAGTGGTTGCTAGGGGTCAAGGAGGGGAGAATGGGAAGTGACTGCTAATTGGTATAGGGTTTCTTTTGGAGGTGATGAAATGTTCTAGTTAGATAATGTTGATGGTTGAACAACTCTGAATATACTGATATTTAAATAGCCATTGAATTGTATACCTAAAAAGAATGAATTTATGTTAACCAAATCTCAGTGAAGCTGTTATTAAAAATATTAGGCTGATTTGTAGGTATGAATAGTATTTTGTCTGTTTGGGCCCCTTATTGCTGCCACTGAGAATCTTGAAGTTGTCTTGAATACTTTGCTTCAGAACTGTCACTGTTTTGAGCAGGCAAGTTACTGTTGCCCCAAATCTTCAAGGTGAGAAAAAGGTTTGCAATCATTTTTTGCAGGAGAATACATGATGGCACTTTATATCAGGAACTGAACTTTTAAGGTGAGCACTCTGAGGTTGAAGCATTTCCAAGTTTTAAGTGTGACTGTGCCCTGCCTTAGTTCTTACTTCATCCTTTCAACTGTGTGTCCCACTGGAGTAGCCAGTTTCCCAGCCCCATTCCCAGCTCCACCAAGATCGTCACTTCTTTCATCATTTCCACTTTTTTCCCTAGGCTATGTTTGATCTTCCTCTGAGACCTTCTTTCTTGGGAGGTATAGAGAGAGTAGCTGCAGAAACCTCTGGGTGGCACCCTGCCCCCACAGGATTTCCAAAGAATGACATGTCTGGAAGAGGCTCAGGCTTGTGTTGGCAGGAAGAAGTGACTCATTTTTCATCAAAGGAATTTCAAAGAACATATAATGACAGGATGATGTCACAGGAGCAGGTGAAGACAGGAACCTTGATTGAGTTGCTGGAAGATGTTAAATGGTGTAGCTGCCTGGGCAGTCAGAATGATTGACCAGCATAAATCATAGGAAACGTCACCTGTTTTTTAGTTCCTGTTTCACGAGCCCTGGTGTGGGCAGCGTTGTTCATGTGCCTTCAGAGCATATGGTTGAGCCTGTGCATGTCCTGGGTATACTGTGTTTGTTATCTAGGTGAGATGGCTCACAACATCCTGTGCTAGTCATGGACTTCTTTCACATGCAGGGCGGTATGTGTGGGTTCCTGCACTTTGTGCCTCAGTTCTATAGCTAGCAGGGTCTCTCTCTTGGAAATGAACCTCACATGGTCATGGTGGCTGGGGTGAAGGCATGACATTTCCCCTGACATATTTAGAGAGGGGAACTTGCCTTGACATCAGAAGGTCAGATCTCAGAGTTTTTTACCTTATTGCCAAAAGTACTCTAGTTCCATCCAGTATTTTGGCAAGAGCCAGATCTTTGCTCAAAGCCCAGTTAAGTCTTGTGGTGGCGTTTTTCTTCTTTGAGTAGAGGGCCCTCCAATGGTGTTGTCTGGTTGAAGCTGATAAGGTGGAGTGGGGGGGGGGGGGGGGGGGCGGGATGGAGAATTACAGTCTGGGTAAGTCTTACTGTCTTTTCATATTGCAAAGCACTAAAGTTGATTAGGTTATTCAGGCTCCCATTTATAATAAGATTGTGAAAGAGTGCTCCTGGTCATCATTATGCACCTACCAGAGTCTGTGTGATTATGAGGTTGGAGGCTAAATTAGCCATTTACACAAAGATAAAAGAGAGGCTAGCATTGATAATATTCTGCCTCAGGTTTCAGGCCTCTCAAGGAAGGTCTTAGGAAGATGGCTTAGCAATATCAATTGCTGCCTTTGTGCTTGTAACTCGTTCATCTGAAGATGGTATGGAAAAAGGGACTTTTAGATTGCACAGGACACCACCAAAAAAGCCGAAAATACTACCTCTCTTTAAGATATATCAGGGCTGGGGCCGGGCGCGGTGGCACACACCTGTAATCCCAGCACTTTGGGAGGCTGAGGTGGGCAGATGATGAGGTCAGGAGATCGAGACCATCCTGGCTAACACGGTGAGACCCCCTCTCTGCTAAAAATACAACAAAATTAGCTGAGTGTTGTGGCGGTTGCCTGTAGTCCCAGCTACTCAGGAGGCTGAGGCAGGAGAATGGCGTGAACCTGGGAGGTAGAGCTTGCAGTGAGCCGACATGGCACCATTGCACTCCAGCCTGGGCGACAGAGCGAGACTCAGTCTCAAAAAAAGAAAAAAAAAAAAGATATATCAGAAGAGCTGGGCATGGTAGCTCACACCTGTAGTTCTAGCTACTTGGGAGGCTAAGGCAGGAGAATTGCTTGAGCCCAGGAGTTCGAGGTTGTAGAATAGTGCCATGATTGTGCCTGTGTAGCCACTGTACTCCAACCTGGGTGATAGAGAGGCCCAGTTTCTTTAAAAAAAAAAAAAAAAAAAAAAAAAAAAAAAAAAAAA
>NC_045434.1:183109149-183245655 GCF_002776525.5 Piliocolobus tephrosceles | reverse complement strand
AAAAAAAAAAAAAAAAAAAAAAAAAAAAAAAAAAAAAGTAAACCCAAGATATATTAGAAGCAAGAGGCAAAAGTTAAAAAACAACAACTATAATTTGAGAGGGAGGAAGGAAAGCTTTATTTCTTTCTTGACGCGGTCTTTAATTGTTAACGTTCTTCTGGCTGATCATGAGTTTTGTTTTTAGACAATATTACTAGGTACACTGTAGGATGTAAACAGATCCTTGGAGTAGGATAAGAAGGAAATGAGTCAGATAACTTATTTCTTAGAGAAGGGTGCTGGACTTCCCTGGGGGTTAGTTAGCAATATTCCTCCTGCCTGCTAGCAGCCATCTCCCTGTATCTCTTCATGAAATAACAAACCATTAGAAGAGATTTTTAACCTGAAGTGCTGAAGAACCCAGGGAGGAAAGTTCCCTAGGGTGTATTTGATTTGGGAGCCCCCTGAGGGTAATCTGTGGTGATGCTGTTTCAGAAGTCACCACCTGACTCATTATCAGATGAGTCTGAGCCCAAGAAGCAGTGTTGACCTTAACATCTTCTCGCACCTGCCACATAATATATACAGGTCGTCTCTCCCTTTGGTTATGAGCTAAAGGCCTTTAATCATGAGGTAGAGCAGTGGATAAGGGAGAAATATCTGAAACCCAATTAACCAGAATGTTAAGGGAATCCATGTGGGGAATGGGATTCTGAACCTCTCTCTCTGTCTCTGTCTCTCTCTCTCTCTCTCTCTCTCTCTCTCTCTCTCTGTGTGTGTTTTGGTGGGGGGCAAAATGACTTTTTTTTTTTTTTATAATTTCAGACGGAGTCTCACTCTGTCACCAGGCTGGGGTGCAGTGGCGTGCTCGGCTCACTGCAACCACCAACTCCCAGGTACAAGTGATTCTCCTGCCTCAGCCTCCCGAGTAGCTGGGATTACAGGCATGCGCCACCACGCCCAGCCTAGAAATGACTTTTTTGGGGGCTCACCTATAGGATAAAATCCAAACTCACCTTGTCATTTAAGATCTTTCATAATCCAGTCCAACTTTCTATAACATTAAATCAAAATTATACATGTTCTTACTTTAAAAGGTTCAAATATTACCATGAGGCATATGACAAAAATAATCTGTATTTTCCACTATATATATATTTTTAAGAGACAGTCTCACTCTGTCACCCAGGCTGGAGTACAATGGTGTGATCATGGCTCACTGCACGCTTGAACTCCTGGGCGCAAGGGTCTTCCCACCTCAGCTTCCTGAGTAGCTGAGACTATAGGCGTGCACCACTGCGCCTGGCTAATTTTTTTTACTTTTTGTAGAGATGGGGGGTCTCATTTTGTTCTCCAGGCTAGTCTCGAACTCCTGACCTCAAATGATGCTCCTACCTTGGACTCCCAGAGTGCTGGGGTTGCAGGTGTGGGCCCCCACACCTGGCTAACATTTCTGTTTCTTTTTTTTCTGCACACAGAAATGGCCAGAATGTAGCTCTTTCTCTTTTACTAGTGATTCTTGGTGTTTTTTTTTTTTTTTTTTTTGGTTTTGAACATTATCTGTTGATACTCTACTACACAAAATTAGGGTTTAGTGTTTTTATTCTTACCCCCTTAACATACACACTTTCTCTTCCCCTTTCTTCCCAAAGTTACGCATTATTGCTGTTATATTCGGTGTTCAGATTAATGCGATTATATAAATATTGCTTAAAGGTGAGCTAAGTAATATACTATGATTACAATTCCTTTCTGGACCAACTTTTAATTTTTCCTGAAATTGATAATTGTCATATTTTGTCACTTGTTGACTGATCTATGTACATACCTTCAGACTCTCTCATGGGACTCTAAGACTTCTCTCTCAGTATGTTGAAACATATCAAATAATCTTTTAGTTCAATAGTCTATTTGGAGACATCCCCCAGCTTTCTCTTACTCACTGTGGATGGGTTGCTCTTAAAGCGTTTAGTAAAGCTGTCATCCTGGCACTTCCTTTCACTATCATACGGGGAAATTCCCTCACCTGTCTTCCCTGTTGGATCTCATGTTTCCCAGAGCTGATGTTGTCCTATTTCATGATGTACTCCATTTTTTCATTGTGGTATATCCTAGCTTCCTGAGAAAGGATACAAGGGAGGTAAACGTTTTTGAGACTTTGCTTATCTGAAAATGTCTTATTCTACTTTTCATTTGATTAAGAGTTTGAGTATAGAGTTCTAGGTTGCAAATCACTTTCTAGCAGATTTTTTAAAAAAATTATTTAAATTTTTTTTGTAGAAATGAGGTCTCGCTATGTTGCCCAAGCTGGCCTCAGACTCCTGGGTTCAAGCAATTGTCTGGCTAATATTGCCTTTTAAGGCTCTCTAAGGATATTAGAGGCTCTTTCTTTCTTTCCTTTTCTGTTTTCTTTTCCTTTCTTTTCCTTTATTTTTCTTTCTTTTCTCTCTTTCTCTCTCTCTTTCTTTTTTTTTTTTTTTTTTTTTTTGAGACGGAGTCTCGCTCTGTCGCCCAGGCTGGAGTGCAGTGGCCGGATCTCAGCTCACTGCAAGCTCTGCCCCCCGGGTTTACGCCATTCTCCTGCCTCAGCCTCCCAAGTAGCTGGGACTACAGGCGCCCACCACCTCGCCCGGCTAGTTTTTTGTATTTTTTAGTAGAGACGGGGTTTCACCGTATTAGCCAGGATGGTCTCAATCTCCTGACCTCGTGATCCGCCCGTCTCGGCCTCCCAAAGTGCTGGGATTACAGGCTTGAGCCACCGCGCCCGGCCTCTCTCTTTCTTTCTTTTCTTTCTCTCTTTCTTTCTTTCTTTCTCTCTCTATTTCTTTCTTTCGTGGTTTCCTCTGCATCCAACATTGTCTCTGTTTCTTCTGAGCTCCTTCTATTTATTTTGGTCTCTGTCTTTCATGTTAGAAGCTCTCTTAAAATGTCTGATGTTTCTTTGTGATCTTCACGTTTAAGAGTTGGGCCCTGGCCAGACACAGTGGCTCACACCTATAATCCCAACACTTTGGAAGGCCAAGGCCGGTGGATTGCTTGAGCCCAGGAATTCGAGACTAGCCTGGGCAACTCCATTTCTACAAAAAATTACAAAAATGAGCTGGGTGTGGTGGCACATGGAGGCTGAGGTGGGCGGATCCCTTGAGCCCCAGAGGTTGAAGCTGTAGTAAGCTGAGACTGTGCCACTACACTCCAGCTTGGGCAACAGAGTGAGACCCTGTCTCCAAAAAGAAAAAAAAAAACAGCTGGGCCCTAAAATGCTGATTGGTGGGACTTGTTAACTGGTATACTCCTAATGAATAACCAGGTAGAGGAGGTTGGTTTCCCCAGGAAAGAACTGGCCAGACTCCCATCTGGAGGCCAATTTTGGCAGCTAGAGCTCTGGGCCAAGTGGAGCAATGGGCCAGTCTGGAAGGGCCTCATCGTTCATTGTCAAAGTTGATTGATTGACTGAGACGGAGTCTCACCCTGTCACTCAAACTGGAGTGCAACCTCTGCCTCCCAGGTTCACTGCAATCTCTGCCTCCCAGGTTCAAGCGATTCTCCCACCACAGCCTCCCGAGTAGCTGGGATTACAGGCGTGTGCCACCACGCCCAGCTAATTTTGTATTTTTAGTAGAGGTGGGGTTTCACCATGTTGGCCAGGCTGGTCTTGAACTCCTGAGCTCAGGTGATCCACCCACTTCAGCCTCCCAAAGTACTAGGATTACAGGTGCGTGCCACCACGCCCAGTTAATTTTGTATTTTTAGTAGAGGTGGGGTTTCACCGTGTTGGCCAGGCTGGTCTAAAAGTCTTGAGCTCAGGTGATCCACCCACTTCGGCTTCCCAAAGTGTTAGGATTACAGGCATGAGCCACTATGCCCGGCCCATTGTCAGATTTCATTTAATATCCCTGTTTTCACTGAGGCACCTGGCTCCTGACCTCACACGGGCCTGAAGACTTCCAACCAATCTTGTTTTTAGCCTTACTCTGCAGCATGCCTCCTCCTACCAAATCTTCAGAGGTTCCAGGTGCTTCCAATTTTTGAGCCTTTCTGAGGTTCTGCGGCACAATTTACCTTGTTTCTTATCGTTGCCCATTTCCTGCAGGCACTTAGCAGAGAGAGAGAAAGCTGACATTTAAGTTTTCCACCATTTGTTTATCCACACACCAGTGCATCAAACTTTTGTTGCTATTTCTTATTCTTATTTTCTGTGAGTTTGTGCATTTTAATTCTCTTACTGTCACTTTTCTGAGGTTTCTGAAAGGGAGCTAAATGTGCTTATTAAATTTGTGATGGATACCCTAAAGTTGGCAGAAGTTTAAATCTTCCCAATTTACTTACCTCTCTCTGAGCCTCCCCAAATCCCAACCCAAATACACAAACCCTGTGATTCATTCTTGTGTCACTTGTACTTTCTTTTTTTCATTCTCTTCTTCATGCTATCTCTCCTCCTGGAGTGTTTACTCTTCCTATTTCAGACTGTTGAAATCCTACACATTCTTCTAGTCCCAGGTTATATTTCTTATCTGTGGAAGCCTTTTTTTGACTTCCCCAACAGGAAATGACCGTTTCATTGACTGAATTTCTGAAGTTCCATTCACTGAGTTCTTATAGTCTTGCCCTCCTCATGACACAGCCTGTACTGCTTTATGTTAAGATTATCTGTTTACATATTTCTTCAGTTAGATTGTAAGCTCTTAAAGGATAGTAGCTTAAGACTGGCTTTGTAATTTTTTTGTTATTGATAACAATCAACATAGTACCTAGGCAACTAAATATTTCACAGAACCATAGAATTTTAGAGCTGGAAAAGAATTTAGAGATCTAGAATGTCAACTCATTTTATGAATGACTAAACAGATCCAGTGTAATGATCCTGAAGTCATTTAATAAGCCAAGAACAGAACTGGACCTATAATCGTCTCTAGTTCTATAATGTCTAAATGCATGATAAAATCTGATTGTGCTTATTCAGATGTTCTGGTTTATCAAAGGTTAACCAGAGAGCACTTTTTGTTTCATTCTTGTTGAAAATTTTTGTAAATATCTTTTTGATTTTAGTAATTAGGTATGCCATAGGTAATTTCTTTTCTCCCTCCTTCCCTGCCTCTCTTCCTTCTCTCTTTCTTGTTCCCTCCCCTCCCCTCTCTTCCTTTTTCTTTTCTTTCTTTCTCCTTTTCTTTGTGTATTATTTATTTATTTTTTATTTTTATTTATTTATTTTTGGACAGAGTCTTGCTTTGTCACCCAGGTTGAAGTGTAGTGGTGTGAGTAGCTGGGACTACAGGTGTGCATCCCCACACCCAGCTAACTTTTTGTATTTTTTCATAACAACAGGGTTTTGCCATTTTGCCCAGGGTGGTCTCGAACTCCTGGGCTCAAGAAATCTGCCCTCTCAGCCTCCCAAAGTACTGGGATTACAGGCGTGAGCCACTGCCTTGTGCTGTTTCTCTTTTTCTCTTTCTTTCTTTCTCTCCCTCTTTTTGATAAAAATCAGGATCTTGAATATTCTGGATTTTGTCAAAAACTGAGCTGGAGGCGGTACGGTGGCCTGTAATTCCAGCACTTTGGGAGGCTGAGACGGGTGGATCACTTGAGGCCAGGAGTTCGAGACTGGCTTGGCCAACATGGCAGAACCCCATCTCTACTAAAAATACAAAAATTAGCCAAGCGTGGTGGTATGCCTGTAATCCCAGCTACTTGGGAGGCTGAGGCACGAGAATCACTTGAACCTGGGAGGTGAAGTTTGCAGTGAGCTGAGATTGCACCACTGCACTCCAGCCTGGGTGACAAAGTGAGAATCTATCTCAAACAAAAACAAAAACAAAAACAAAAAACAAAGAAAACCAAAAAACCAAACAACAACAACAAAAACTGAGCTGGATAATAGTTTTCTTCCCAGGCATATATGAGCATCAGAGACCCAAGGATTACAGGTAGGGAAAAAATGTAGGCAACTGTATTGAAGGTGCTCTGATTTTAAGAAAATTTTAAAAAGTCACAGAATATGATGTATTTGGGGTGATTCTTTTTTTTTTTTTTTTGACAGTTTATCAGGGATTATTATTGCTTAAGATAGCTTTGAAGTAAATTATCTGTGTCAAAGACCTCCTCCACTTCTCTCACTTATCTAGCTCTTGGCAGCTATTTCCAAAATGTTTGCACTAACTCCATAGATTGATGTCTGAAGGATTAGATACTAGGAACATCTACTGGGAGAAAGTTTAACTACAACTGTTGTCCATTTTTCGTTTAATGTGCCAGTCACTAATCAAAAAACCAGATGCTGTCATTTTCCTCATCCACTACTTGAGGCACCTAAGGGTGGATGGACAGATACTTAAGAGGCTGCCTCCTTCCTCTGAGATTGGGCTTTTCATCAGGGCTGTGCCGCACAGTGTGATGCCATGTGATAGCAGATGGCTCTGCTTCATGCCCATTACTTTCTGTTTTGTCCAAAGTAGAAGCTGTGGTCCCCAGATTTTAGAGAGTAAGGGCTTATCATACTCATTGGCTTTTCTGCCTTTGCCTGTTTCTGCATTGCCACCTGGCTGCCATTAGAGGGAATTCATTACAACTCTGAGTCCCTGCAAGGAGCTGAGAGGAACTATCCTTGTGTTCAGGATGGGACATGTGTTCTTAAAACCGGGCCAGGCATGGTGGCTCCCAGCACTTTGGGAGGCCGAAGTAGGTGGATCACTTGAGGCCAGGAGTTCGAGACCAGCCTGGCCAACATGGTGAAACTCCGTTTATATTACAAATACAAAAATTAGCTGGGTGTGGTGGTGTATACCTATAATTCTAGCTACTGAGGAGGCTGAGGCACAATAATTGCCTGAACCTAGAAAGTGGAGGTTGCAGTGAGCCGATATCTCACCACTGCACTCCAGCCTGGGTGACAGAGCAAAACTCTGTCTCAAAAACAGAAAAAAACAAAAAACTTAAAATGGTTACCCAGATTTCCTTTTATGACTTGTTCAGTCAGAGGCAGCTGGGAGGATGCATGCTGGGGAAGCATTACTCACCAGGCACACATAGTGGCCCTGACTGCTGGCAAGTAGTCTGGGCTGTGTTAAGAGTGAGTCACCTCGGGGAATGGAAAAATTGCAAGGTACTGAGGGTAGGAGTTGCATGCCAGCGACTGCTCCTTCTCTGTCTGCTATTTTCTGAGGACTCATCACAAAACCATAAATACTGGTGATCCTGTTGAGGCAGTTGAAGCCAACCAACTTTATGGTGATAATGTTTCCCATGAAAGGAATGAGCTGACTGGACATAGCATTGTTGCCTTCTGTGTTACAGGTGTATATAGATTTTGATACAAGCTTGTACTTGTATAATGAAAGTTCCATATGTGAGAATTTCATTAGAATAAAAGCAACACAGGTTTTCTTTGTTGTTTAAACTCAGTCTTCTGTGTCTATCTATCTTTGTCCAGTAGGGGTCACTGAGGGTTAGGCTGTCAATAAGAGAAACTCACTGATCTAATGATAGATGAGCCGGATTCCTTGTCTATTGTGACATCTTTGTACATTCAGCACTATTTTTTTTTTTTAATATATATTAGAACAGAAACAAAAGGCGTGAACTTGTATTAAGAACTTTATGGGCAAAGCGCAGTGGCTCATGCCTGTAAACCCTGCACTTTGGAAGGCTGAGGTGGATGGATATCATCTGAGGTTAGGAGTTTGAGATCAGCCTGGCCAACATGGTGAAACCCTGTCTCTACCAAAAATACAAAAAAATTAGACAGGCGTGGTGGTGCACACCTGTAATCCCAGCTACTTGGGAGGCTGAGGCAGGAGATTCGCTTGAACCCGGGAGGCAGAGATTGCAGTGAATCAAGATTACGCCATTGCACTCCAATCTGGGCAACAAGAGTGAAATTCTGTCTCAAAAAAAAAAAAAAAAGAATATTTCTGGACAAAAATAACAATCCTGAGCAAGATTCTGGAACAGTGCCCATAGACATGGCTTCTTTTCTTCGTATCATTTTTTTCCTCCATTTCTTTAAGATGTTGGCTACCAGAGTTTCCTGGAAAAAGCTTACTAGATAGATATTATTTTACTGGGGAAAAGGGTCAAAATTCCAGAGACAGGGATTACTTAAAATGGTAATATGGCTGTTGAGGTTGACTAGATATTCTTATCCTTTTCCTTTTTGAAGCAATGCTGTTGAAGCCTAATTTGATTTAGTCATTGAGCTGGTTGGTGTCTTAGAGCTGTTCAATACCACACATGTTACTTTCACTTACCTTCTTGCATTCACCACTGAAGATGACTTGATGCCCTGCTAGGAGGCAGATTCTCTTGTATAGTAATCATAATAAAAAGAGGTGGCATTAATGAGTCAATGTTTAATGCTTTTTAAATAGTTAATGCTTACTGTGTGCCAAATATATTATGCATTTTCTCACTTAATCCTCACCATAATACTGTGAAGAGGTAATTTTATTATCCCCATTTGACACGAGATAACTATGGATTAAAGGGATTAAGTAATTCATTTAGAGATATACAACTAGAGATTGTGAAATCAGAATTTGAATATAGGTTTGGCTCACAAATTATATTTACAGCCCTGGTCAGAGAGAGAGAGGAGAGAGAGAGAGAGGCAGTTGGGTTTAAGAATGAGTTTTCTTTTTTCTTTTTTTTTTTTTTTGAGACAGAGTTTCGTTTTTGTTGCCCAGGCTGGGGTGCAATGGTGTGATCTCAGCTCACTGCAACCTCCGCCTTCTGGGTTCAGGTGATTCTCTTGCCTCAGCCTTTCAAGTAGCTGGGATTACAGGCATGCCTGGGGAATTTTGTATTTTTAATAGAGATGGAGTTTCACCATATTGGTCAGGCTGCTCTCAAACTCCTGACCTCAGGTGATCCACCCACCTCGTCCTCCCAAAGTGCTGGGATTACAGGCGTGAGCCACCACACCTGGCCAAGAGTGAGTTTTCTAAGTGCTGTACCAGAGCATCTTTCACTTTATTTTCTGCCCCTCGTCCTTAGTGTTACTTTCCCTTTTCTTTCCTAAGGGTAAGACCTTCAATTGCTGAGCTTGATAAGAAGGCCATCTAGAGTTTAGATGCTGGGCAGAATCTGTTTCTGGAGGGATTTCCAGAAGTAGAATTTCTTTTCTTTTTTTTTTTTTTTTTTTTGAGACAGAGTCTTGTCCTGTTTCCCAGGCTGGAGTGCAGTGGTGCGATCTCGGCTCACTGCAGCCTCCACCTCCCGGACTCAAGAGATTCTTCTGACTCAGCCCCCCAGGTAGCTGGGACTATAGGCACATGCCACCATGCCCGGCTAATTGTTGTATTTTTTAGTAGAGATTGGTGGCCAGGCTGGTCTTGAACTCCTGACCTTAGGTGATCCACCCGCCTCAGCCTCTTAATGTGCCGGGATTACAGGCGTGAGCCACCACACCCAGCCAAAAGTGGAATTCCTTTCTCCCTGCCCTGCCTTCCTCTCCCCTCTCTATTGTCTTTCTCTGCTGTCTAGGCTAGAGTGCAGTGTTGTGATCATAGCTCACTGTGGCCTGAAATTCCTGGGGTGGAGTGATTCTCCTGCGTCAGCCTCCCAAGTAGCTTGAACTACAGGTGTGTAACCACTGTGCCTGACTCAGTGTTATTATGTTTTGGAGAGATGGGGGTCTTGCTATGTTGCCAAGGGTGGTCTCGAACTCCTGTCCTCAGGCAGTCCTCCTGCCTCAGCTTCTCAAAGCACTGGGATTACAGGGGTGAACAACTGCTCCCAGCCAAGCAGTGTAATTTCTGAATTAATAAACTAGCTTCCTTCCAGCTCCAAGAAAAAGCAAAACTTGTGTTCTTGGAGACATTTTTTTATTTTAAATTCCTAGGTAGATTTGGAAGTTCACTGTTAAATGTGGTTCGACACCCTTGTTAGTGTATGTTACCTACTGGGTCTTTCTAGAAGAGCATTTTGAGTTATTTCTGCCATAAGATGAATGGTTTTCCAGGCACTTGTTCTCGGTTGTATGTTTTTATGGTCAAAAAAGATGCATTACCAGAAGAAATGTTTATATTTTGGGAGTATTCATAATTTATTGGGCCCAGTTTTGCCCTTTCTGGTATGCCCCCCGCTTCTTGCTCTTAAGCAGTTCTCAGATCCTCTTGTTCATTTATTAGTTTATTTGCTCACTCCACAAACAGTTATTTAGTGATAAGATTTTATAAAGGAGAGCAGACATTTATCTAACTTCAAAAACAGTCTAGTGAGGGATTAACAGTATGTGCTCAGCTGTATTAAAAAGCACAAAGTGCTAAACATGAGAGAAACAGAAAAAGTATAATAAACGCTCAAGGGAGGGAGAAGTTTACTTCTCACTGGGATGGAGGGAGGGACTGGAGATAATTCTGTGGAAGTACTGTCTTTAAGCTGGTCTATAGAAACAGGATTTTAATATTCGGAGATGGGAAGGAAAAATATGCCAGAATAATGAGGGAAATACTGTGAAGCCAGAGAGTTTTGGATTTAATTTGCTGATAGGGAGAAATGTAAAGTTTTACATGTGAAAGTTTTACAAGTGAAGTTATAAATAAACATTGATTAAGCATTTAAAATGTGCTAGTCATTATGGTGAGTGAGGACAGGGTTGGTAAGTTGGAGACTGAGATTAGACAGATTAGGTAATTTAGGTGAGGTAAGTTATCAGTTGCCAGGGTTTTGTACAGTCTGAGCAGTATTCATAGTCTTTGTGGTCAGATGTAGTTTGTTTGCTGCTCCTCCAAATAATGACAATTATAACCAGTAATTATTGAGCATGTATTGAGCACCTGAAACACATTAACTCATTCCGCCTTACAACTCTGAGACAGGTGCTATCATTATCATCATTTTACAGACGAGGAAATTGAGGTTCCATGAAGTTCAGTAACTTGCCCAAAGATGCTAAGTATGATATATACATAGTAGTCTGGATTTAAACCCAGGCAGACTGGGCTTATAATTCCCATGCTACTATAATACTCATGGCATCTAGGTTTACGAAGCAGTAAATGTGGAGATTTTCCTTACTTTGTTGTATTCAGTGACATTTGTGTATGTAGAATGTTCTTTGTAGACATTCTGGGCCTTTGCAAGTTGTCTCAATACCACATTGCCAAACCTTAGAGGCAGAGTCATGGATGTCTCCTAATTAAGTTATCTGAAGCCCACATCCTCTGCCTGTCTTCAGTTAGATGCCTAGTGTACTACTCATGGGAGGGGACAGATGAAAAGAGTTTCAGGGCCAGGCTTTGATGTCTACATCGTGCCATTTCCAGAAACCCAAGGTTTTCAGTCCTATCAGTTATGTGCTATTCCCTCTACCAAATTTATAATCTTAGGTATATTTGTTGTATTTTTAAAAAGCCTTCTCTCTCTGTAAGCATTAGTTTTCTAGATTTTGTTTTTTTAGTTATGGTGTAACTTACATTTTTAGTCTGAATCTGCTGAAGTTATGATGCTTGTGGGTATCAATTATTTTGAGACCAAGTAAATCTCAATGACATTTGAATAAAACGTCTAGCATACCTTTGCACAGGCTTGTTTTGCTTGCAAACATTAAAGTAATTCTGGGGTGTTGCCTTGTGTTGAGATTTCTTGTGGGTAACAGTTAGGGGAGACCATCCCAAATTCCTGTGGGTAATCCTAAAGAGAGGCAGATCTAAAATCTTAATGAAGTTCTTAGTCTGTCTTCTACAAGGCTTCTTTCATGGTTTGGGGCCCTGCCGGTTGGCTGTTAGTAAGGGATATCCTGGGGGGTGCTAAATGTAACTTTAAAAGGACTGTTCTTTGTATAATAAACGATCTCTTAAAAAGAAAACTAGTCACTCCCTCCTGCCAGCCTCTAACCACTTCCTGCAAATGACAGCACACAGATCTATCTTAGTTTCACTACGTGAAAAATTATTTTATTTTCATGAAAGCAGTTCCCCTCTGCTTCTGTCCTCCTTCCATCATATTATATATATATATATATACACACACACACATGCACACACACACACAAAAGCTGCAAATAGGCAAACTTTTAACCTGTCATATCAAGGTATATAACATGCCATGTTTTCATGATCTTTTTTTTTTTTTGAGATGGAGTCTCGCGCTGTCGCCCAGGCTGGAGTGCAGTGGCCGGATCTCAGCTGACTGCAAGCTCCGCCTCCCGGGTTTATGCCATTCTCCTGCCTCAGCCTCCCAAGTAGCTGGGACTACAGACGCCTGCCACCTCACCCGGCTAGTTTTTTGTATGTTTTTATAGAGACGGGGTTTCACCGTGTTAGCCAGGATGGTCTCGATCGCCTGACCTCGTGATCTGCCCGTCTTGGCCTCCCAAAGTGCTGGGATTACAGGCTTGAGCCACCACGCCCAGCTGTTTTGATGATCTTACGAGAATAAATTACTTTGGTTATCTTTCATTGTCTTCTCTAATAATAAAGGTAGGTTCAGAACGTATCTTGGTATTTGAGTGCTTTGGATTTTTTCCCCCAAATTTCCTAGGTGTTTTTGAATGGCACAAACATGGTATATGATTTTCTAATTACCGGTGCCAGAAGCTCTTATAACAGCTTTATAATGGCTTCAGGTAGCAAACAGGGCAGGGAAATGGCTTTCACTTTGGGAAATGAAAATATGGTGAAGGTATTTGTAAGACTGAAAAGGTGGTTGTGGTGGCTTATGCCTATAATCCCAGCACTTTGGGAGGCAGAGGCGGGAGGGCCACTCTTAAGGCCAGGAGTTTGAGACTAGCCTGGTCTACATAGTGAGACCCCATCTTCAAAAAAAATTTAAAAATTATGGCCAGCATGGTGGTGCATGTTTATAGTCCCAGCTCCTCGGGAGGCTAAACCAGGAGGATCGCTTGAGCCTAGGAGTTCAAGGCTGTAGTGAGCTATGATCACACCACTGCATTCTGGCCTGGGCAACAGAGCGAGACCCTGTTTTGAAAAACATGGTTGAGAAATGGTGGACAGACGCCAAGTGGAGTGGCTCACGTCTATAATCCCTTCACTTTGGTAGGCCGAGGCAGGCAGATCACTTGAGCCCAGGAGTTCGAGACCAGCCTGGGAAACATGGCGAAACCCCATCTCTGCAAAAAACACAAAAATCAGCCAGACGTGGTGGCACGTGCCTGTAGTCCCAGCTACTCGGGAGGCAGAGGTGGGAGGATCACTTGAGCCCGGTAGTTTGAGGCTGCAGCAAGCTATGATTATGCCACTGCATTCCAGCTTGGACTACAGATTAAGACCCTGTCTCAAGAAATGGTGATAGAAACAGCACTAGCAGGCTGGGTGCGGTGGCTCATGCCTGTAATCCCAGCACTTTGGGAGGCTGAGGCGGGTGGATCACTTAAGGTCAGGAGTTGGAGACCAGCCTGGCCAACATGGTGAAACTCTGACTCTAGTAAAAATACAAAAATTAGCTGGGCGTGGCGTGGTGGCACACACCTGTAGTCACAGCTATTGGGGAGGCTGAGGCAGGAGAATTGCTTGAACCAGGGAGGTAGAGGTTGCAAAGATCGAAGCATCACTGTCGCCAGCCTAGGCGACAGAGCGAGACTCTGTCTCAAGAAAAAAATAAAAATAAAAAGGAAGAAACAGCACTAGCAATTAATATATTCTGTTGTTGAGATTCTTAAAGCCAGGTGGAACTATTGTATAAGTAAGTCTTGTAAAGAGGAAGTATAAACACCTCAAGTTGCTTAACCTAAAGTTAGTATACTTATTTTGACAGATTTTTTTTTTTTTTTTTTTGAGATGGAGTCTCGCTCTGTGGCCCAGGCTGGAGTGCAGTGGCATTATCTCGGCTCACTGCAAGCTCCGCCTCCTGGGTTCACGCCGTTCTCCTGTCTCAGCCTCCCGAGTAGCTGGACTATAGGTGCTCGCCACCACGCCTGGCTGATGTTTTGTATTTTTGGTAGAGCCAGGATGGTCTCGATCTCCTGACCTTGTGATCCACCTGCCTTGACCTCCCAAAGTGCTGGGATTACAGGCGTGAGCCACCGTGCCTGGCCTATTTTGACAGAATTTTTTAGGAAAGGGATAAAATGTATGGATTTGGAATCAGGCATATAAAAGTTCAGACATGGGCCAGGCACAGTGGCTCACGCCTGTAATCCTAACACTTTGGGAGGCCAAGGCAGGAGGATCGCTTGATTCCATGAGTTTGAGACCAACCTGGGCTGTAACATAGTAAGATCCTCTTTCTACAGAAAAAAAGAAGGAGAGAGAGAGAGAGAAAGAAAGAGAGAAAGAGCTCAGATGTCAGCTCATCCTCTTTCTTGGATGACCCTGGCAAAATAACTTGGATTTCTGGAGCCTCACGTGCTTGATTTATAGAATGGTGTAATAATATATAGTTCCCAGGGATATTGCAGGGATCAAATGAAATAACAGATGTAAAGATGCTTTAGAGTAGATGCTTAATACATTTTAGTTTCCCTTCCTAGCAAGTCCACCTTCTTTGACCATCACAGCCCAGGAGCTTCTTCACTTCTCCACAGCAAGGGATGTGTCGTAGTCATCTTGGTGTCCATGGTATCTGGCACAATGATCTGCATCTTTTAATGGAATGAAAGAAGTGCTCTGTTTCAGAAGAGATGGAGCTCCAGCTTAGTCTCCACTGGACTACGTCATCAATTTTTCCTTTCTAGTTCTTACTCCCTTCAGCAAACACTATTACATTTCACATGTCAAGAAGAATTCTCTATTGACCCTACATTACTCTCTCTGCTCCCCTTTACAGCTAAGTTCCTTGAGTTATTTTTCCCTGTCCCTGATTCTTCTCCTCCCATTCATTAGTTCTTGAATCGCTCTAGTCAGGCCTTTTCTTTACCATGCCATCAAAACTGCCCTTGTTAGAGTCACCATTGACCACCTCCATATTGCTAAATTCAATGGTCAATTCTCAATCCTCAACTTGACATATTAATAGCTCTTACATGGTTAATTGCTACTTAGAATACTTTCACTTGGCTTCTGGGACAGTTCACTCTTTTGGTTCTCCATCTAATACACTGAATCCTCTTTTTTAGCCCCTTTTTGTTGTTCTTCCTCTTCCCTAGATGTTGAAAGGTTTCCAGGACTTAGTCCTTGAACTTGATCTCTTCTCTATGTTTACTCCCTGAATGATGCCATCTAGTCTCCTGGCTCCAAAATTCCAGCCTGGGCCAGGCACAGTGGCTCACACCTGTAATCCTAGCACTTTGGGAGGCCGAGGCGGGTGGATCGCCTGAGATCAGGGGTTCGAGATCAGGGGTTCGAGATCAGCCTGCCCAACATGGCAAAACCATGTCTCTACTAAAAATACAAAAATTAGCCAGGCATGATGGTGGGCACCTGTAATCCCAGCTACTTGGGAGGCTGAGGCAGGAGAATCACTTGAACCCGGTAGGTGGAGGTTGCAGTGAGCCAAGATAGCGCCACTGCACTGTAGTCTGGGTGACAGAGCTAGACTGCATCTCAGAGGGGGGGAAGAAATCCAGGCTGGGTCTCTCCCTGAACTCTAGATTCATATATTCAATTGTCTATTCAAAGTTCCACTTGAGGGGTGGGCATGGTGGCTCAAGCCTGTAATCCCAGCACTTTAGGAGACCAAGGAAGGAGGATCACATGAGGCCAGGAGTTTGAGACCAGCCTGGGCAACATGGCGAAACCCGGGTCTTTAGGCATTTCAAACCTAATATATTCAAAAGGACATTTCTACCCTGTTCCCCAAAAAACAAACAACCACAGCCACCAATGAACCACAAACCCTCTGCATCTCTGGTACCAATCTTCCCCATCTCAGGAAATAGCAGTCTGTCCTTTCAATTTCTCAGGCCAACACTTTGGAATTATTTTTTATTCTTTCCCTGCTCATTCCACAACCAATGTATAAGCAAATCCAGATGATTCCTTCTTTGTAATTATTACAGAATTTGAACACATTTTACCACCTCTGTTGCCGCACTCTGGCTCCACCCATCATTTTGTAGCCACCAATTTTCACTTGAATTATTATATTGGCATTATAGCTGGTTTCCCTGTACCCACTCTTATCTCACAGTAGTATGATCTCAACATACGAACAAGAGCGATCCTTTTTTTTTTTTTTTTTGAGATGGAGTCTTGCTCTGTCGCCCAGGCTGGAGTGGCACGATCTTGGCTCACTCCAACCTCCACTTCCCGGATTCAAGTGATTCTCCTGCCTCAGCCTCCTGAGTAGCTGGGACTACAGGCATGTGCCACCATGCTTATTTTTTGTATTTTTAGTAGAGACGGGGTTTCTCTGTGTTAGTCAGGATGGTCTCAATCTCTTGACCTCACTATTCACCCACCTCGGCCCCCAAAGTGCTGGGATTACAGGCGTGATTCACCGTGCCTGGCTGAGCAATCCTTTTAAAACCTAAGTTAAATCATGTTACTATCTCACACAAAGCCCTCCAATGGCTTCCCGTTTCACCTAGAATAAAAGCCAAAGGCTTTACAATGATCTATGCAGCCATAGGTGATCTGAACTCGTCTCTGGCCTCCTCTCCTGATACTCTTTCCTTTCATCTTTCAGGTCCAGCCATTCTAGGTTCTTTGGTGTTCCCTGAACATAACAAATATACTTCTGCCTCAGGGACTTTGCACTTGTTCTTCTTTGGCTTCTCCATTCCCCAGATAGCCGTGTGACTTGTTTGCTCATATTTATCTGCTCAGATGTCTCCTTATTAGGAGAGCCTTCTCTTTTTTTTTTTTTTTTTTTTGAGACGGAGTCTAACTCTGTCGCCCGGGCTGGAGTGCAGTGGCCGGATCTCAGCTCACTGCAAACTCCGCCTCCCAGGTTCCTGCCATTCTCCTGCCTCAGCCTCCCGCATAGCTGGGACTACAGGCGCCCGCCACCTCGCCCGGCTAGTTTTTTGTATTTTTTAGTAGAGACAGGGTTTCACAGTGTTAGCCAGGATGGTCTCGATCTCCTGACCTCGTGATCCACCTGTCTCGGCCTCCCAAAGTGCTGGGATTACGGGCTTGAGCCACCGCGCCCGGCCAGAAGAGCCTTCTCTGACCATCCTATATATATATAAAAGCGGAAACTTGACTGGGCGCAGTGGCTCATGCACGTAATCCCAGCACTTTGGGAGGCCAAGGCAGTTAGATCATGAGGTCAGGAGTTCGAGACCAGCCTGCCCAATATGGTGAAACCCCATCTCCACTGCAAATACAAAAATTAGCTAGGTGTGGTGGCACGTGCCTGTAGTCCCAGCTGCTCGGGAGACTGAGGCAGGAGAATCACTTGAACCTGGGAGGTGGAGGTTGCAGTGAGCCGAGATCACACCACTGCACTCCAGCCTGGGCATCAGAGCAAGACTCTGTCTCAAAAAAAAAAAAAAAAGTAAACTTTCCCCTATTGACATTGACTCTCCATCTCCTCTTCATCTCCTTTAGTATTCTCCATAGCATTTATTTGACAAGCTATGTATTTACCTGTTTATATTTCTTTTCTATCTTCTCCTACTAGTATGTAAGTTCTGTGAGAGCAAGGTCTTTGTTTTGTTTATTACTATTGTTTCTGGTACCTGGAACATGACCTGGTACATAGTATGAAGTAAATATTTGATGAGTGAAATGTGGGTTAGCACAAAATTGTAGATGATCTCATTGCCAGATTTAAAAGTTCCCATTATATTAGTGCTCCCATCAAGGGCCCTTTATTATTTTTCTGGGTAGTAGGTTATTCACATCTAAAACTCTTTCCTTGTGCCTCAACAAGCTCTAGGAAAAAGCAAAAGGAAAATAAATAAAGATTTCACATAGAAAAAAAAAAAATAAAACCCTTCCCTATTATTGGAAAAAAACAAACTTGACATATATAAAGCAATTTTCATTTTTTAAAGCTTGTGAGACTATAGCATCTTTATATCATAGTATAATAGGTACTCTATAAATAAATAAACAGGGTCTCACTTTGTCTCAAATAAAAAGGCTGGATTGCAGTGGCATGATCATGGCTTGCTGCACCCTTGATTCCTGGGCTCAAGCCATCTTCCCACCTCAGCCTCCCCAGTAGCTGGGACTATACACACATGCCACCACATCTGGCTCAATTTTAAAAATTTTTTGTAGAAATAGGGTCCCACTGTGTTACCCAGTCTGCTCCTGAACTCCTGGGCTCAAGTGATCTTCCTGCCTCAGCCTCCTGAAATGCAGGGATTGCAAGCATGAGCCACTGCATCTGGCCTGATTTAGTCAGTTTGGACAAATGTATACAGTCATGGAACCACCCCCACAATCAACATAAGGAACATTTCCATCATCCCCTATAATTCTTTTGTGATCCTTTTAGTCAATTTCCTTCCCTCACTCTCAGCGTCTTCCATTTCTAGTTGTATAGTTTTGCTTTTCTAGAAAGTTATATAAATGGAATCACATGGCATGTAGCCTTTTGTGTTTGGCTTTTTTCATGTAGCATAATAGTTTTGAGAATCATCTGTGTTGTTGTATGTATCAGTAGTTTTGTTCTATTTTATTGCAGAATGTGTAGTCTATTATATGGATGCACAATTTGTTTATACGTTTACCAGTTGATGGACATTTAGGTTGTTTCCAGTTTTTTATATTATGAATAATGCTGCTGTAAACATTCATATACAGGTCTTTGTGCGGACATACGTTTCTGTTTCTCTTGGATAGATACCTAGGAGTGAGATTGCTGGGTCCTCTGGTCTAAGGCCGGGCGCAGTGGCACATGCCTATAATCCCAGCACCTTTGGAGGCTGAGGCGGGATAATTGCTTGAGGTCAGGAGGTCGAGACCAGGCTGGCCAACATGGTGAAACCCCATCTCTACTAAAAATACAAAAATTAGCTGGGTGTGGTGGCATGCGCCTGTAATCCCAGCTACTCAGAAGGCTGAGGCAGGAAAATTGCTTCAACCTGGGAGGCAGAGGTTGCAGTGAGCCGAGATGGTGCCTTCCAAAGTGCTGGGATTACAGCCGTGAACCACCATGCCCAGCTAGATGGATTTTTTTTAACCCTTGAAAAGTACTGCCTAAATGAGCAGTTTGCTCTCCTTGCTGATCTTCATCACATCCAGATGTCAGGTCTGCTTCATGGGAGCTTGCCCTGTATGTGTCCTCCCCAGACTGATGTTCAGGCCCCTTGCTTCTCCTCCCGGGTTGTGGGTATGGAGGGGTTGCCCTCTGACAACTCCAGGGTACTTGTAGTGCTCATACATCCTCTTGTACTTTGCTTCCTCCCCGCAAGAGGTTCCCTAGTGCTTCTGTGACTTTTTTCTTCTGGCTACATCCTGAAGTCTGGCCTTCCAGGAGGACTGGGAATGGAAAGTGAAGTGTGACGTCCTCTGACACCCTCCCTTCTTGTAGAAGGGTCTGAGGTTTGTTTATTTAAGCTGAGCAGAGGATGCCAAAGATAGAGGTTTGAGTCAGCTTGACACTGACTTAGGCGCTCCTTTTCACTCTCCTTGTTCCTTCTTCCCTTTCCCCTCCCCCGCTGGCCAGTTGTTTCCTGGGCTTTGTCTGAGATACACTGTACAGTTTTAGTCCCAGTCTACTAGTGCCTGCTGAAAAACAGTCAGAGGCGAGATGGAGGAGAAGCTGCCAGGAAGTTTCTGACAACACTAAGCTCCGGCCTCTGCTTCTGTGCTGATAGTACAGGACAGCAGTAACCTCAGGAGAAAGGCATCCAGAGGCCTGTGCTGAGCTTTTGGCTAACTCAAGGGAGGAGAAAGGACGGACCTGGAAATGCCCTTCTTAGATTCATCTTATTTACCACCAACCATCTTTATTTTGACTCACGTTCTTGGAGTTGCTGGTGTTCTATACTGGAAGAGGCATACCAGAGGTAGAGCAGGTAACTAACTGGTATCCAGTTATTCTTTAAATCTACTGTGGGACTTTTGAGGGTGGGGTGAATGACAGAGGTCTTCCCAGTTGCTTTCCTTAAAGGGCCAGTACGTCCTTCAGCTGGGGTGCTGTCAGACTTAAGTGTGTGTGTGTGAGTGTAATGAAGAAGCTGGTCTGCCCTGGGGCCACTTTGGGATGGAGGGGGTGCTCTTTACAGTGAGTCTGTCTGGAGAGTGCTGGTTAGATGAGGTGATGACTGGGCCCGAAACTGAAGGGAAGTGGCTGCTATGCTGACTTAGTCTTTCATCGGAGAACTGAACTCTCTTTACTTTCTCAATCTCAGAGTGGTTTATTGGACCTTTGTTTTTAACTGAAAACATACAGTAACTCTGTACCCTCCTCCAGGTATGTATTTGGGTTGGAGAAGTTTCTGTTAACTTGGTGTGTTTGGGGGTGAGAAAAGGCAGAGGAGGAAGGGTCAGTCAGCGGAAGGGGTCAGTCCTTGCCAAGGGGCATCCCGGAACACTGGGTGTCTGTGTTCTCTTTGATATCATTGATACTATTCCTACACAGTTTGGCTGTGTGTATGTGAATTATCTTGTTCAATGCAAGGAAGTTAATAATCCCTCTCTTCCCTAGGGAATCAGGCTTTGATAATTAAAAATTGTTTTTTGTTTTTTTTTTTTTTGTAATGGCACCAGAGCCCTCATTCTTCTCATATTGCTATTAGTTATATTCTGTTGACTTCTAAACACTCAGAGCAGGGATCAGCCCTGAGTTTGGCTAATTCTGAGTCTCCATAGTTGAGGATTCATATGGTCTAACTTTTACTGGAGTATACCCTTGGGTCTCATTGCCTTCAGTATTCTCATTGTGATGGGCTCACTACCTTCAAACTAAGGTATGTAGACACTTTTTATAGTGTATCTTACAAGTCAAGGTGGAGAATTGATGGCTTATTATTTAGCTTTCTATTAAAAGTTCACAAACGCCTGACAGAATTAGAATTAGATTCAGTCATTCCCCAGTGTCCTTTCCAGTAAGTCCCAGAAAAGCTTTTGACTAAATACTCAGATCCTAGTGTGTGTCTATATCAGCAAAAACAAAGACAGACATTTTAGAGTATGTTTGATTGTGTGGTGGTGTTTTTAAAAAAGCCACCTCAAAGTGGCTTTCCTGTATTTGAACTTAGAAAGAAAGAGATAGGCAGGCTTAAGTTGTTTGGTCCTATTTACTATTTCACATGTAATGAGAAAATAAATATAATATCATTTAGGTGGAGGCTGCTGCTTTTCTTTCCTTGTGCATTATGGTAATGTCATTTCTAAACATTAATAACTAATAAGTAGTTGTTAATATTTTAAAAGTTTATCTTCAGTATAGGACTTTTATGGAACTTAAGAGCTATCACTCTGCATTTTAAGTGAGTTCTTTTTTATGTTTAGAAATATTAATTTCACAAACAACCATAAAGTAATTGAAATAAAAAGATACATTGTAAAAGGTTTTTATTTCTATGAAACAACTTTGATTCTAATACCAAATAGTTGTATTGGGAATGTGCTGTGTTCACTTTATCTGTAAAATGAGAGATGTCTTTTTTCAGTTGGAGACTATGGATTCCAAATCTTCTGTGGAGTTTCTTAGGAGATTCTGTACCCATTTTATTATAATTGCAATTTTAAGATGCATTTCATTTATTTAAAAATATATTTTTAAAAATAATATGTACACTCTAATTACTTGCCAGTTGGACATCACAGAATAAAGTTTTTTCACCATCTCTGTGTATATATTTGTACTATTAATAAATGTACCCTTGATTAAAAACACGAAGATTGTTTCTTCTGATCTAGTCTTTTTTTTTTTAATTGGAATTACATACACTATTGCAGAGCAAATTATAGAACATAGGTCCTGTGCCTAATAATAGTAATAATAATGATTCAGGCAAAGCTCAGTTGTATGAGCTCAGGTGTTAACTGAACATAATAGTGAAGTGGGTAACTCATCTCTAGGTAGTAATATTGTAGTACTCATTTAGTGTGTGTACCAGAAGTTTCTGTTCTTTTTTCTCACTTTTCTATTTGTGTTTACATATTAGGAAGAATGTTCATAGTTTTTTTTTTTTTTTTCTTTCTTTCTTTCTTTCTTTTTTGGAGACGGAGTTTTGCTCTTGTTGCCCAGACTGGAGTGCAGTGGTGTGCAATCCTGGCTCATTGCAAGCTCCGCCTCCCGGGTTCAAGTGATTTTCCTGCCTCAGCCTCCCAAGTAGCTGGGAATACAGGCATGTGCCACCACAGCCGGCTAATTTTGTATTTTTAGTAGAGACGGAGTTTCTCCATGTTGGTCAGGCTCGTCTCAAACTCCTGACCTCAGGCGGCAGGTCACCTGTAATCCCAGCTACTGGGGAGGCGGAGGTTGCGGTGAGCTGGAGTGGAATCTCACCATTCCACTCCAGCCTGGGCAACAAGAGTGAAACTCCATCTAAAAAAAAAAAAAGTCAGTAAATATTAGCTTGAATAAATAAAAAAGTAAAGATGGCACTAGCTGTAAACTGTAGCAGGAACCACGCCGTGTTCATTTGTTTATTAAGAGGGTTTGGTTTAGTTTAATGTGTGATCTAAAATGGATGCTCGGTATAGGTTAATTAGATGATACAGAGTTGCCCTGTGTTTTACTTTATTAAATCTCACATTTTGATAGTATAAGCAGGAAAAGAGCTTTATGGTTTTTTTTCCCTCTCTAGGGTCTTGTTTTCTTTACCTGTAAAATGAAGGAGTTGTATAATATGATCTCTTAAAGTTTTCTCCATTTCCAACATCCCACTAGGAAGAACAGCCATAATCGTGGATCCAAACTATATGAAGTACAATCTAAGATTGCATTCCATCACCTCCCCATCTTGGCTTTTTTATTTAAAGCAGTTCCCTTTATCATACTATTGGGTTATATTAAACCTAAGATCAATTATAAAATGGCCAAACCTTGTACATGAGTTGTTGTCTTCCTTGCAATCGCTGCTGTGGGTTTGGTTGTCTTGAACTTCAGCATAAGACTTACAGGTATCCTAGAGCCAGGTGTGGTGGCTCATGCCTGTAATCCTAGCACTTTGGGAGGTGAAGGCATGGGGCTCACTTGAGGTTAAGGAATTTGAGACCAGCTTGGCCAACATGGTGAAACCCCATCTCTATCAAAAAATAAAAAAATTAGCTGGGTGTGGTGGTGTGCACCTGTAATCCCAGCTAGTCGGGAAGCTGAGGTGGGAGAATCACTTGAACCCGGGAGGCAGAGGTTGCAGTGAGCCAAGATTGCACCACTGCATTCCAGCCTGGGCAACAGAGAGAGACTCCATCTCGGGAGAAAAAAAAAAGACCTACAGGTATCCTAGTTAAATTTTGTCCTGTGAGATTTGTTGCAGCCTTCTAAACTTTTTAGATTTCTTTGATCTTTAATTCTTCCATGTATGGCAATAGCTGTGTGTTCTCCATTTATGTTATCTACAAATTAGTTAAGCACATAATAGGGACTCAAATATTTGAATAAATGGTCATATATCTAACGTATCTTTGCTCAAATAACTAAAACATTAGAATGTTTAATCAAGGTAGAGTCTTAGTCTTTTCCTTTCTTTTCCTTTTTTTTTCTTTTAAAGAAACAAGGTTTTGCTATGTTGCCCTGGGCTCAAGCCTCCTCCCACCTTAGCCTCCCAAGTAGCTGGGGCTGTAGGCACCCTCTACCATGCCTGGCTCTTTTTCTTTCCTTTGCATTTTTCTTTTTCTTTTTTTTTTTTTTGAGACGGAGTCTTGCTCTGTCGCCCAGGCTGGAGTGCAGTGGCGCAATATCGGCCTACTGTAAGCTCCGCCTCCCAGGTTCACACCATTCTTCTGCCTCAGCCTCCCAAGTAGCTAGGACTATAGGCGCCCGCCACCATGCCTGGCTAATTTTTTGTATTTTTAGTAGAGATGGGGTTTCACTGTATTAGCCAGGATGGTCTCGATCTCCTGACCTCATGGTCCGCCTGCCTCGGTCTCCTAAAGTGCTGGGATTACACGTGTGAGCCACCGTGCCCGGCCTGCATTTTTTTTTTCTTAAATATTTGTACAGTGTAGTAGAAAGACCACTTAACTTGGAATCAGAAGATCTAGGCTCTAAGCCCTTGCTCTTCTGCTTACTACTATGTAATGCTGGACTGGTCACTTACTTCCTCTGGTCTTCAAATTTCTAGGCTGTTTGAGAAGAAAAAAGACTAAGGTCTCTAACTTTCTGTGATTCTGATTCAGTTCGATCATCTGGCTTGTTCTTGGAAGTCATATGGAATTGTGGTTGAGAGCAGGTTGAGAGTCTGGAGTCAGATTGCCTATGTTTTTATCCTAGTTCTGCCACTACTGGCTGAGTGACATTAGTCTGTCTGGCCTCTGTTTCCTCATCTGCAAAATGGGTTTAATTATGCTGCTTGGTTGTTTTTACTTAGTTTCTTCTTCTTCTTGTTCTTTTTTTTTTTTTTCTTTTTTCTTTTTTTTGTGAGATGGAGTCTTGCTTTGTCGCCCAGGCTGGAGTGCAGTGGCATGATCTCAGCTTACTGCAACCTCTGCCTCCTGGGTTCAAGCGATTCTCCTGCCTCAGCCTCCCGAGTAGCTGGGATTTCAGATGTCTGCCACCACGCCCAGTTAATTTTTGTATTTTTAGTAGCGGTGGGGTTTTACCATGTTGGCCAGGCTGGACTTGAATTCCTGACCTCAAGTGATCCTTCCAGAACTCCTGACCTCAAGAGGTCCGTCCATCTTGGCCTTCTGGAGTTCTGGGACTGCATGCATGAGCCATAACGCCCGGCTTTGATTTAGTTCTTAGAACACATTCTGCATGTGGTAAGGAATATGTGATTATTTGCCATCATTATTAGAATTTTTTCACATAAGATATCATTGAAGACATAGTACTTTCCTGTGAGCTGTTGGGATGAAACAGTAATTGTCCTTATGTTTTAATTTTTTAAATTAAAAAAAATTTTCATATATAGAGACAGGCTTTCTCCATGTTGCCCACGCTGGTCTTGAACTCCTGGACTCAAGCAATCCTCCATGTCGTCCTCTCAAAGTGCTGGGATTACAGGCTTGAGCCACCAGCGCCCGGCCTATCTTTATAGTTAGTAATTAAGAACTGTGACATGCCGGGTGTGGTGGCTCACGCCTGTAATCCCAACATTTTGGGAGGCTGAGGCGGGTGGATCATGAGGTCAAGAGTTCAAAACCAGCCCGGCCAAGATGGTGAAACCCTGTCTCTACTAAAAATACAAAAACTAGCCAGGCGCTGTCGTGGGCACCTGTAATCCCAGCTACTCGGGAAGCTGAGGCAGGAGAATCGCTTGAACCCGGGAGGCAGAGGTTGCAGTGAGCCGAGATTACGCCACTGCACTCTAGCGTGGGCAACAGAGCAAGACTCCGTCTCAAAAAAAAAAAAAAAAAAAAAAAGAAAAAGAAATGTGACAGAAGCCAATACAGGGGTATATAAAAAGTAGGTGATATGTTATGATCACTGTCTTATACGTTAGAAAGAAAGATGTTTGTGTCTTTTATATCTTTAATAGTGAGTGATTTGGGCATTTTAGGAAAGACATTAAGTATATACCTTCAGTTTTCTTTGTTTCTGTGAGAAAGCCAGTAGCTGTCAATTCTCAGGTAACTTCTGACCACATGTGGAAATACTGGCCTGAACCTCTTCCCTCCACTCACCCTTTTTAAGATCTGCAGGTAGCAGCCAGATTTACTTTTTCCTACCTTTAACAGGAAATGACTAAAGGTTGGGGAAAAAAGAAGGGGAGTGGCTCGGAGGACTCTACTGGCCCATCTCCTCTGGATAATTAAGAGCTGACTGTCCTATTCAAAGTCCTCTCCTCCATTGCAGCAGAACTTGCCTCCTTTTTGAGGCTCAGGACCTCTTGGGAACTTGAAGGGAAGGCCTGTCTCCTGTAGGTAGATTGATCTCGTCCCCACGACTCTACCCTAGTTTTCTCAGTCTGCAGTGCCGTTAGGGGAAATAGGTTCTGCTTGAGTGCCAGGGAATTGAGGAGATGGCAGATTTTGGTTCACTTTCCTCCAGCTTCACCCAGTAATTATTATTTTAATTTTTAGATACTGTGAATTCGGTATTTCCAGAAGTTGCCGCATGTGCTCATTTTGGATGTGTCCTAAATCTCTAGTCAACCAGAGTTAAGTATTTTTTTATTTTATTTTTTTGAGACATAGTCTTATTCTGTCACCCTAGCTGGAGTGCAGTGGTGCAATCTCCACTCACAGCAATCTCTGCCTCTGTAATTCAAGTGATTCTCGTGCCTCAGCCTCCCAGGTAGCTGGAATTACAGGCATGTGCCACCATGCCCGGCTAAGTTTTGTATTTTTTGGTAGAGGTGGAGTTTCGCCATGTTGGCCAGGGTGTCTCCAACTCCTGACCTCAAGCGATCTGCCCACCTTGGCCTCCCAAAGTGCTGTCATTACAGGTGTGAGCCACTGTGGCTGGCCGAGTTAAATGTTTTTATTTCTTACCCTTCCCAAGAATATTTCACCTTCTTACATATACAACTCCTGTACCTTAGTTTGCTTATTCTGCTTTAGGTCCTTCTCAGAGACAGCAGGGTATAACAGGAAGCACAACTTTGGAACTGGACAGATGGACGTGTAATCTTGGTCAAGTTATTTAGCCTTTTAAAGTCCTAGCATTTTTATCTCTAAAATGGAAATGATAATACCTTTCTTGGAGAATTGTTGTTGGGGTTAAATGAAATGATATTTAAAATTTTTAGCACATTAACTGTGAACTAACAGTTACAGTAAATATGTTCAGTTAATTTTAGTTTAGATTATTGAGTACCTTCTAAATGTGATAGAGATTGGGTTATAAAGACAAAAGAGTCCCTACACTCAGAAAATTTATTTTTTTATTTTTTATTTTTTATTTTTGAGAGAGTCTCACTCTGTGCAACTTCCACCTCATGGGTTCAAGCAGTTCTCCCACCTCAGCCTCCCAAGTAGCTGGGATTACAGGCATGTGGCACCAAGCCCAGCTAATTTTTTTTGTGTTTTAGTTAGAGACAGGGTTTTACCGTGTTGGCCCCAGGGTGGTCTTGAACTCCTGAGCTCAGGCAATTTACCTGCCTTGCCTCCTAAAGTGCTAGGATTACAGGCGTGAGCCACTGCACTCAGTCTCACTCAGGGAATTTAAATCTGATAAAAGAAGAGGTTACTAAATATGAGTCAGGAAATGTTCATTCCTTTTTCTTCTCTCTTCCCTATTTCTTATGCATTCCTTTTCCCAGTACAAGGCAAATTCTAGGAGGACCCTTCCTCTCCAAGGCTAAAAAGAGTCTTATAAGAGGGACAAACTGAGTACAATTGTCACAGGTTATGGGGTGACTGAGAGCTTAGTCTAGGCGGGATAAAGTCAGCTGTGAGAACCGTTATTAGTAAGCAGTAACAGGATTATTAGCAGTTTGTAGGTGGGAGGGATACCCACTTGGGAGTGAAGTTGTCAAGCAACTGAGGCAGGTCATAGAGCTTGTTTAAACTGAATGGCCTTCTAGGCAAGCTTGCATTTACTTGTTTTCATTTGTAGTCTTTTGGGCTAATCTCTGGAAACTTGCTTTCCTACGTGCTGCCCCTCCTCCCTCCCTGCCTTCAGGACAGGATTGAAAGCAGCATTAGCCTGAAGAAGTTGTTCTATTTAGGGAGCTAGAGCGGAGGGCCAGTGATTAGGCCCTTATCTGCAACGGGGCCTTTTTGAGTGTTGTGGGGCAGGGCTGCAGTGTCTGTCCTGACACCCACAGAGGCTGGACTTCTCTGTCCCCTGGTTGGGTCAGAACTGTGAAGAACCAATAGAAGGGCCAGGCCAGCTGAATGAAAAAGCCCTTCATTGTGTTTCTTCAACATTCCAGTGTCTGGTACAATTAGCCAAGACTCGGAAAACAAGTTGGACAAACAAGCAGGCAGCCTTCTACTGATGGATAAAAGGATTTCTGGCACAGCTGAGTTAAGTGCACTGACTGTAAAGACAGAGTAGGAGGCTCTGGGAAGAAGAAGGGGACTTTGGAATGCCATTCCTGGCTGTGAGGGGAAAGAATGGAGCAACAAGCAAATGGTATTTTTGAAGCTGATAAAATCTGCTGTGATAATCTACCTGGGAGGCTGGCTGAGGCGAGGCTGGCTGAGGTGGGGCTACTCTGTAAAGTAGATGGAATCATTGGGGAGTGACTGTGACTCTTCCCTTTGGGCAGCTGTAAGTGTGGGGAAGGGAAACTCTCTTTGGAATCTAGGGATCTGTTTGCAATGGACAGTGAGTGTATGAGCTTGCTCCATTATAGTCTCTCCCATCATGAGACCTTCTCAGTTGGTTAACACTTTATGTGTACTTCTGCCTGAGAAGAGGCACACCTGAGGAGCAAGTTGTTGGGCAATGGATGCACTGTTCCTGACTTGGCAGCAAACCACTTAGCTCTCTAGCTCTCCTGCGACTACGATTCCCCAGATTACAAGCTTCTGCTCTGCAAATGGAGGGTAATTCAAAGACCAGTTTCTACCTACTCGGACTTACTCACTTCATACCTTGACTGGACTTTTGCATATGGAGCTCTCCTTCTGTATGCTCTAATTGGTCTGGAAACACTGAGCCGGTAATACTTTTGAACACCGTGCTATATGCCTGAGACATGGACCCAGTTTTTGGAAGTGCCCTAAGGAGGAGCTTCCTCTCTGACCTCAAGGGAAGAAGGAGGTCAGTAGGAAGTGGTGGGTGGAGCCACTTCTCTGTTCTGCTGTCTCCTCTCTACACCTCGCAGCCCTTTTTCAGGAGCTGTGAAGGGTGCACAGGCCACTAGCTGGAGGTTCTTTCGTACCCCCTCCTTTTAGGTGGGGTCAGCAGGCACAGGGGCGCCATGTGGCCGAGTTATCAAGATGAGCACGAGTTCAACGCCCACCTGGTTTGTCGCATGTGCTGTATGGGTTAGTATGTGAATTTTTTTTTTTTTTCCTTCTCTGGGCCTGAGGATCCCAAATAGCCCTTGCTCTCATTGACTCTTAGGAATGCATGGACTTTGAAGCCTTGTGGTGTTACAACCTTTGGGCTTGTTAAAATGTGCAGTGGAATAGATTGGGGTGCCCTGCTTCCCGGGGAACTTCTTAAGCTTGCGGTAACTGGCAGTTCAGAGCCCAAGCTTTGGGTATAGGACTTTTTTATAGAGACTGAACTCATACTTATGCTTCTGCCTGTATCAGGAAACCACTTTTAAGGTATGTTGCATAGTGCTGAAAGTCCAGAGTGTATTTTTAGCAGAAGTTGGTTGGTTATGGAGTCTACCTCTGAGCAGACTGGGTGGGGATGGGTGGTAGGAGGGAGGAGTCATGGCCTATGTTTCCTCTTTGGGGTTTAGTGCTAGTTCTTTTACACTTTACTCTGCCAGCTGTGACAGAGAGAGAAAAAGACTCAAAGATGATCTGGGGACAAGGACCTAAAGTCATGTTAGCTGTGACTTAGATCTCTCTTGATAAGGCATCATTAAATAATGATTGTTTAAGTAATGTCCTGTGGCCTTGAACAAGTGACTTAAGCTTTTTGGCCATAGGTTTCCTTGGTTTCACAATTATAGGGTATACACATTGGTGCTAGACTGAGAGACATCAATTCTCTGTAAAATGAAAAAAAAAAAGATAAAGAAAATATAGTGTGTTTTTCATAAAGCTAAACTTAAAAGAATGTTTTTTATTCTGAAATTGTCTTTCCTATTTTTTAATGTTAAAATATCCTTTATTTTGTGAAAGAATTGTTATTATGTGGTAGTGTGTTTTTAAGATATTCCTACTTAGCAAAATGAAAAGTTGACGGCTGTTAGGCTTTCTGATTTATTGTGGAACATGTATTGGTCTATGAAATCTAAGTTTGGGAACCACTGGTTTGGTAATCTACTGTCTTTTGATTTTATACTTTGAGGCTCTAACAAGGAGCAAAATTGTGACCCAAACAGGCAGATTTTCATTAAAATGGAAGTAACTTGTTGTTTGATGAAGAGAAGACCTTAGAAAAATCTCAGAGAAGGCGAGCAACAGAACTAGGGTTCTGATCAGTGTCCTGACTCCTAGGCTAGTGCTTCCAAGTAGGTGCTTTTTGAGGAAAAAAAAGCTGACACAGCAATAATGCTTGGGGCACAGGAGGGGCAGTTTTAGTGTTGTACTTTTTTATCTTTCCTGTATCGTTGAGATGTCTTCCCTGGGACCTAGAAGAAAGAATTGCCTGTATCTAAAAGTGCTTGGAGATAAACATACAGCAAAAGGGCCTTTCCTGTAACCAACAGAGAAGTATAGGAAAGTCCAAAACCTTTATTGAAAGTTTCAGGGCAAAAATATAATATAGCCCGGTCTCCCACAATCCCACGTAATCCCCTAAAGGCACTGTAGCCTAATAGCTAAGAAAATGGGCTTGGCATCAACTGTCTACATGGGGTTCCTACTCCACCACTTAACAGCAAAACCAACTGGGAACATTGCTTAACCTTTCTCTAGCTCGTTTTCCTCATTTTTTATTTTTCTTTTTCTCATATCACTATAAAATAAAATCACTTGTATAGGGAGAATGGATGAAGATTAGCAGTAGATTTTCATGTTATATACTTTTCACATTATATTACTGCTATAACTACCAACTAGCATTTATTAACTTATGTGTGAGAAACTAGGCTAAGTTCTTTCATATCATATACTCCTCACAATCACTCCATGATATAGGGTCTGTTTTGTTTTATTTTATTTTAGAGGTGGAGTCTTTTTTTTTTTTGTATTTTTAGTAGAGACGGGGTTTCACTGTGTTAGCCAGGATGGTCTCGATCTCCTGACCTCGTGATCCGCCCGTCTCGGCCTCCCAAAGTGCTGGGATTACAGGCTTGAGCCACCGCGCCCGGCCACTAGAGGTGGAGTCTTACTCTTGCTCAGGCTGGAGTGCAGCGGCATGATCTTGGCTCACTGCAACCTCCACCTCAGGGGCTCAAACGATTCTCCTGCCTCAGCCTTCCAAGTAGCTGGAATTACAGGCATGCACCACCACACCTGGCTAATGTTTGTATTTTTGGTAGAGATGGGGGTTTCGCCATGTTGCCTAGGCTGGTCTTGAGCTCCTGACCTCAAGTGTTGCATCTGTAAAAAATAAAAATAAACAAAATTACTATTCAAACCTCATTGCTTAAAAAAGGGAATCAAACAGACTCTAAATCAGCTGGGTGTGGTGGCTCATGCCTATAATCCCAGCACTTTGGGAGGCTAAGGCAGGCGGAGCAGTTGAGGTCAAGAGTTCAAGACCAGCCTAAGCAACATGGTGAAACCCCATCTCTACAAAAAAATACAAGTTAGCAGGGTGTGGTGGCATGCGCCTATAGTCCAAACTACTGGGGGTGGGGTTGGGGGGCGGCTGAGGTGGGAAGATTGCTTGAGCCTGGGAAGCAGAGGTTTCAGTGAGCCAAGATCCACTCCAGCCTGAGTGATAGAGCAAGACCCTGTCTCCAGAAAAAAAAAAAAAAAAAAAAAGAGGCTGGGCACAGTGGCTCACACCTGTAATCCCAGCACTTTGGGAGGCCGAGGCGGGCGGATCATGAGGTTAGGAGATCGAGACCATCCTAGCTAACACGGTGAAACCCCGTCTGTACTAAAAATACAAAAAATTATCTGGGCATGGTGGCGGGCGACTGTAGTCCCAGCTACTTGGGAGGCTGAGACAGGAGAATGGCATGAACCTGGGAGGTGGAGGTTGCGGTCAGCCGAGATCACACCAGTGTACTCCAGCCTGGGCAACAGAGTGAGACTCTGTCTCAAAAAAAAAAAAAAAAGAAAAGAAAAAAAAAAAAGCTTCCCACATGATTTTGAGATGGTTGGTTTACAGACTGATATTTAGGAACTATTGGCCTAACTCCTCATTTTATTTGCAGAGTTGGAAATATAAATACATTTTTAAAAACAACAAAGGACAAACTCCCAATTTTATAGGTGAAACTCAGGCTCAAAGAAAGGAAATGAATGCTATGTAAAGATATGAACCATAGACTAGACAGCAGGAAATCCAAGTTATAGACCTAGTTCTGTCCTTGTGTGACCTTGTCTAAATTATTTAATCTCTCTGGGCCTTGGTTTCTTCATCTTTAAGATGATTTTTGAGGACTCTTAAAACTCTCTCTTTGTATTTATGAAATACTTAGTTTTTCTGACTGTGATATTCCCGTGAATTTTCTAAGAACTATTGAGCCTTTCTTCCTCTTGTATTCTTATATTGTCTCTCCCTCTCACTGTGGCTCTCTTTTTTTGCTACCATGCTTACTCCTGGATTTCTTTATCTCACTTCTGTCCTTTATTCTCTGATTCTCAATAGTCCAAAGAACTACCGTTATAATAATAAAGATTAGGTTTTCCTAAGAAATAAGGTAAATTTTTTTTTTTTTTTTTAGACGGAGTCCTGCTTTGCTTTGTCGCCCAGGCTGGTGTGCAATGGGGTGATCTTGGCTCACTGCAACCTCCTCCTCCCGGGTTCAAGCAGTTCTCCTGCCTCAGCCTCCCGAGTAGCTGGGATTACAGGCTTGTGCCACCACTCCCGGCTAATTTTTGTATTTTTAGTAGAGACAGGGTTTCGCCATGTTGGCCAGGCTGGTCTCGAACTCCCGACCTCAGGTGATCTGCCCACCTCAGCCTCCCAAAGTGCTGGGATTACAGGCGTGAGCCACAGTGCCTGACCTGAAAATACCATCTTAATGTGTCCTGTAGCTATAACCTTGACACCTAGAGGACTCTCATTATATATTTGTTAAATCAATATTTTTCAATACCTATCATTGTCCTAAATGTTGGATATTTAATGAAAAAAAAATTTTTTTTTTCTTTTTTTTTTTTGAGACGGAGTCTCGCTCTGTCGCCTGGGCTAGAGTGCAGTGGCTGGATCTCAGCTCACTGCAAGCTGCACCTCCCGGGTTTACGCCATTCTCCTGCCTCAGCCTGCCAGTAGCTGGGACTACGGGCACCCGCCACCTCGCCCGGCTAGTTTTTTTGTATTTTTTAGTAGAGACGGGGTTTCACTGTGTTAGCCAGGATGGTCTTGATCTCCTGACCTCGTGATCTGCCCGTCTCGGCCTCCCAAAGTGCTGGGATTACAGGCTTGAGCCACCGCGCCCAGCCAAAAAATTTTTTTTGAGATGGAGTCTTACTCTATTGCCCAGGCTGGAGATCAGTGGCACAATCTCAGCTCGCAATCTCCGCCTCCCAGGTTCAAGCGATTTTCCTACCTCAGCCTCCTGAATAGCTGGGATTACAGGAGTGTACCACCATGCCCGGCTAATTTTTGTATTTTTAGTAGAGATGGGATTTCACCATATTGGCCAAGCTGGTCTTGAACTCCTGACCTCAAGTGATCTGCCAGCCTCAGCCTCCCAAAATGCCAGGATTACAGGTGTGAGCCCCTGTGTCTGGCCTTTAATGAATTTTTTTTTTTTTTTTTTTTTAAGTCAGAGTCTCACTCTGCCACCCAGAGTGCAGTGGCGCAGTCTCAGCTCATGGCAGCCTCTGCCTCCCGAGTTCAAGCTACTCTCCTGCGTCAGCCTCCTGAGTAGCTGGGATTACATGTGTGCACCACCACACCTGGCTAATTTTTGTCTTTTTTTGGGGTAGAGTCTAGGTTCCCCATATTGGTCAGGCTGGTCTTGAACTCCTGACCTCAAGTGATTCACCTACCTCGTCCTCCCAAAGTTCTGGGATTACAGGTGTGAGCCACTGCCCCTGGCTGGCCTTTAATGAAGTTTAAAGCATGGATCTTGACTTGAAAGAGCTCAATTCAGATACAGAAATGGACTTAGATACAGAGCTCTCTAATGATAGGTTTTATGTGCTTAGTGCTAAGTAAATTGAAGAAACTTTTAAGTGCCATAGGTATCCAAAGGTGGCTGACATGTCCGGAAAGGTGTTAACAGAAGCAAGACTTCAGCTGGACTTTGAAAGGAGGCTCTAAGTTAGATAAGCCCCAAGAGAAGAGGGTAGATATTCCAGTTGGGGGAAAGGTTGCTCCTAGTAGAGTAGGACAGATGTGAAGGATACGTTTGGAAACAGTAAGAAGATGGGAATGGTTGCAGTTGAGTCATACAGGGGAGAGTGAAAGAGTAGATAGATTGTAAATTTCTTCAGGTCAGAGACCAGGTCTTTATCTCCTCCAACCACCTAAAACATAGTGAATAAAAACTGCAATTGAATTTTATAGGGTTGTAGAGGGCTTTGAATTCTAAAATGAAAGGGATCAAATCTGTAAAGTATTTTGAATAGAGAAGAGAGGTGATGTGGGCTAAGTTGTGATTAGGAAGATTTGTCCGAATAAGCTATCTGCTCTCTATTTGCCACAGCTATCAGTTGTTAACTCCAATTCCTTATCTTCAGTTCTGACTGCTCTTCTGAACTCTAGACCAAAGATTCCAACTGTCTGTGAGAAGATCCTCCTAACACCTCACTCTTTGTCTTCTGCTTTACCCAATGTACCCTCACCAAATCGTTAACCTCTTTCTGTTTTCATTATCTTGAAGTTCTACTCTTCTCCCAGTTGCTCTGGCCGGAAGCATGAGAATTGTCTTGAACTCTGCCATTCTTTTTTTTTTTTTTTTTTTTTTTTGAGACAGAGTCTCGCTCTGTCTCCCAGGCTGGAGTGCAGTGGCCGGATCTCAGCTCACTGCAAGCTCCACCTCCCGGATTCACGCCATTCTCCTGCCTCAGCCTCTTGAGTAGCTGGGACTACAGGCGCCCGCCACCTCGCCCAGCTAGTTTTTTGTATTTTTTTAGTAGAGACGGGGTTTCACCGTGTTAGCCAGGATGGTCTTGATCTCCTGACCTCGTGATCTGCCCGTCTCGGCCTCCCAAAGTGCTGGGATTACAGGTTTGAGCCACTGCGCCCGCCCGAACTCTGCCATTCTTTACCCACTACCATCTAAAGGCTATTTAAAATAGCTAAAGGCTATTGTTTCTACCTCTACATTGCATGACAATGTACCTGCCCTCTTCTTTACTTTCCTGCTGCCTCTGCCCTAATTCATGCTATTTCAAGGTGTTTTTCCTGGTCTGTCATTGGAGCCTTCTAACTGGTTCTTCTGCCTCTTAATGTCTTTCTGGTACAATGTGGCCTTCAGTGCAAAGCCAGATTAGTCTTCCCAAAACATACTCTAGGTCAGAAAATTTTAGTGGTTCTGCTTTGTCTACTTAATTAAGTACCTACTCCTTACTCTAGCTTTCTGGGTCCTTTGTGATGTCAGCTAGCTGTTCTGTTAGCCTGGTTGCTCATCTCACTGCTAACTGCATGTGATGCATGCAATAGCCATACGTTCCCTAAAACATATCCTGTATACTTACATGTCTCCAAATCACTACTTGTGCTTTGTAAATTTAAAAAAAAAAAATTTTTTTTTTTGAGACAGGGTCTTGTTATCACCCAGGCTGGAGGGCCGTGACACAATCTTGGCTCACTGCAACCTCTGCCTCCTGGGCTCAAGCGACCCTCCCACCTCAGCCACCCAAGTAGCTGGGACCACAGGCTCAAGCCAGCATGCCTGGCTTATTTTTGTATTTTTTGTGGAGGCAGTTTTGTCATGTTGCCCAGGGTGGTCTTGAACTCCTGAGCTCAAGTGATCCACACACCTCGATCTCCGAAAGTACAGGGATTATAGGCATGAACCACCATGCCCAGCCTACTTGTGCTTTTTTTTAGTTTGGAATCCTTTGACCCCTTTTTGGGCTGCCAGAATTCTACTCGTTATCCAAGGTTTAGTTCAGACACTGTTCACTCCGTAGCCTTTTGTCTAAGATCAGGTGTAGTTCTACCACGCCTAATCCATGAACACCTCCTACCTCTCTGTGAGGATTAATCAACTCTATGCTTGTGCTATAGTGTCATTTTGTGCAGCTTGTATCTGGTGTGTTATTTACTTGGTGTTACTGTTAATTATTTACATGTTGTTCTCCATCACTAGATTGTAAACTTTATGAGGTCACAAAACAGACCTATTCCAACTTTACTTCCCTTCTGTATCAGCTGTGGTATATCGTTTTTAGACTTCCAGGTGGTTGGTGTTTCTGGGCTTCTTGAAGCTCTTGTCATTTTTCTGTGGCCTTTGGAAACAGCAGAGGCTCTTCTTTCATTTGTTTTTTGAATGATTCATAATGTACTGGGACTACATGGATAGGCTATGTTGGATCAGAATGTAGAACTTTGCACTTCAAATGCAGGCTTTCATTTGACGTCAGGCCTACTCTCAAATTGCTCTTAGTAGAGTAGGACAGATAAACAAATAAACAGTGATACCCTGCAATAAGCACACAAACTAGTGTGTGTAAGAGATGGGAGAAGCTCCTGGAGGAGGGGATAGTTGAGTTAAATGCTGAAGAATGAGTAGTCAGAGAAGGGGAGTGTATATATTCACAGTGTATGTGCAGAGGCATGGAACTGAGAGAAAACCTGCCCCATTTGCAGGAATTTTTTTAAACAAGGCTGGAAGTTTTTATGGAAAGGTAGAGGGATGAGTGATAGGTAGGCATTCCATCATAATGGGTCTTAGCTCCCAAGCTAAAAAGTTTGAATGTTATCCTGAATGGAGGCATCAAGCTTTGGAATTGGGTAGAGCTGGGTTCAAGTTTGACTTCATGACTTACCTTGTGATCTTGGGCACGCTGCTTCATCTGTCTGGACTTTATTTTTCCAGTAAAATAATACCTAACTTACAGAGTTGTTGAGCATTAGAAAGACTAGATATAAGGTGCTTAGCACATAAGTTGGTGCTCAATAAATGCTATTAAATTTTTTTTTTTTTTGAGAGAGAATCTTGCTCTGTCACCTAGGCTGAAGGAGTTCAGTGGTACTTTCTTGGCTCACTGTGACCTCTGCCTCCTGGGTTCAAGTGATCCTCATGCCTCGGCCGCCCAAGTAGCTGGGATTTTACAGGTGCCTGCCACCACACCTGGCTAATTTTTATATTTGTAGTAGAGACAGGGTTTCACCAAGTAGACGAGGCTGATTTTGAACTCTTGACCTCAAGTGATCCACCTGCTTCCGCCTCCCAAAGTGCTGGGATTACAGGTGGGAGCCACCGCACACAGCCTAAATGTCAACTGTTAATAATATTGGGCAAATAAGGGCTCACTGAAAGATTTTAAGGTGGACAGTTACAAGATCAACCTTGCCAGAAAGGTTGCTGACACCACTGAGAAGGGTGGATTACAGCAGGGATATCTGTTGGAAGCAAAGAGAAAAGAAGACTTCAGTTTTAGACAAGTTGAGTTTGAGATGAGCATGAAAGTTTTAGGAGGCCATTGAATATATGAGAGTGGTAAAGGCCTCGCCTAAACATACAGATTTGGAAATTATTATTGTATAGGTCACAGATAACTATGGATGTTCATTAAATCATTAAGGGAGAATGTAGAGAACAGCTATTTTTAATTTTTGTTGAAAAGCTATGGATCCCCCCCGCCCCCACCACCCAACACACACACACACACACACACACACCACAAAACATTTTGCGTGTAATTTTAGGTGGTTCCTGAACACTCCTTCTCCAAAACCTGTTAGTGGACTCTTGGGTCCTTGGACATCTGAAGAAGCTGTAATACAGAATGAAAAGAAAAGAGGGCTAAGGATGAGTAACATTTAAGGGATGAACAGAAGAGAAGAAACAACCAAAGGAGGAGGAGGAAAACTAGGGTAGAATGGAGTCTCAGATTCAAGAGAGAGAATCGATTTAAAAGGTGAAGGAATGATTAGCAGTGTCTTCTGCTACAGAGAGTTTAAGTGAGATAGAACTCAAAACCATCCATTGGGTTGGCAATTAGGTGACTATGGGGAGAGCAGTTTCAGTGAATGTGTGGGGCTGGAATCCAGGTCACATGGAATAAATAGGAGGTGGGGAAGTGGAGTCTGAGCGTTGTCATCATACTTGTTCAGAAGCCAATAGGAGAGAACCAGGAGAGAGAGAGCAGTTGAAGATACACAGACTAGGGAGTATTGTTGGATTAAGGTTCCCATGGAGAAGAGGAGCGATGATTTTAGGTAGAAGGACTGACTTAGGTTCTGAAAAAGGACAACTCTGGCAATGAACTAAAATAAAATTAGGGTAGATATTGGTAGCACGATGCTCAAAGACCTTTGTTGATGAAGATCAATAAAGTTGGAAACAAATATTAAATCCTTCTAATTAGGCTGGGTACAGTGGCTCATGTCTATAATCCCAGCACTCTGGGAGGCTGAGGCGGGAGGATCGCATGAGGCCAGGAGTTTGAGATTAGCCTGGACAACATACTGACACCCTGTCTCTACAAAAAATTTAAAAATTAGCCAGACATGATGGCGTGCACCTACAGTCCTAGATACCTGGGAGGCTGAAGCAGGAGGATTGCTTGAGCCTGGGAGTTCGAGGTTGTGGTGAACTATGATCATGCCACTGCATTCCAGCCTAGGAAACAGAATAAGACCCTGTCTCAAAACAACAACAAATAGCAAATTTTTCTAATTTAAGCCTTCTAATTCAGTAACCTCTAAGTAATTAATAAGGTTTAAAGTGTTAAATCTGAAAATTAGATGGGCAGTTGGGTTCTCCACTTCTGTAGAGATGCTGGTGGTGGGCCATGGGCTCTCGCTTCTTTGTTTATAGCCTTTGGTGGGGCTGAGATTATAAAGAACATTAAAATGAATATTGCCTTTTCTTTGCCAGTTTTCCTCTCACATAAGGGTACTTTCTGAGACTTTTACCTCAGTTTTACCTTTCTGCCTAACCTGCAATGTTAGGCAGAAAGATCTTTGCTAGGCCTGGAGTTAAACTAGGGATTTATGTGTTAGGAGCCAATCTAAAACTTACTAAATAGAGAGTCTGAGCTATTATTCTGAAGGTCAGCGTAATTCTTAAGGTTGCTTCTTGGATTTCCTTGCTGAAGATTAAGATATTAAACTCTAGGCACTGTAATATTCTTTGATCCTGAAGTTTAAACCAGGAATGAACTTTCATGTAATTGATGGGCATACCAACATAGGATCTTAAAAAATGATCTTCCAGCTCTTAGGGGCAAAGGAATTCTATAAAACCCTTTTCTGAGGAGCTTATGGCTCAGCTCTAAGCAGGCTAGCTAGTCTTGGGAAGGGCTTGTAATCATGTTGCCTTTAATGATTATATTCACAATAAGTACTTAAATGTCTTTCTCCAGAGCTGAAAGTCAGCTTTTTAGCTTTTGGAAGCATGATTGGTATGAGACCATCAGGTTTCCTTAGTACATTACCATTATGGAAGGGCTTGGTAGATTAGCAGAATAATTTGTGGATAGTAATTTTTTTTTTTTTTTTTTGAGATGGAGTCTTGCACTGTTGTCCAAACTGGAATGCAGTGGCATGATCTTGGCTCACTGCAACCTCCGCCTCCCAGGTTGAAGCAATTCTCCTGCCTCAGCCTCCCGAGTAGCTGGGACTACAGGCCACCACACCCAGCTAATTTTTGTATTTTTAGTAGAAACAGGGTTTTACTATGTTGGCCAGGCTGATCTCGAACACCTGACCTCATGATCCACCTGCCTTGGCCTCCCAAAGTGCTGGGATTACAGGTGTGAGCCACCGTGCCCGGCCTATGGATAGTAAAATTAAAAAGAATCATGCTACTCACATGTTCAGGTCTAAACGAAATGAGGCAATGTACTAAAAAGAAACCAGAAGAATTCCACCTCCTTTAAAGTACTTACTAGTTTAAAAGAAAATCTGTTAATTTTTTCCTTTTTCTTTTCTCTTTTTTTTTTTTTTTGAGACCGAGTCTTGCTCTGTCACCCAGGCTGTAGTACAGTGGTGCGATCTCGGCTCACTGCAAGCTCCGTCTCCCGAGTTCACGCCATTCTCCTGCTTCATCCTCCCCAGCAGCTGGGACTATAGGCACACGCCACAATGCCCGGCTATTTTTTTTTGTATTTTTTAGTAGAGACGGAGTTTCACCGTGTTAGCCAGGATGGTCTCGATCTCCTGACCTCGTGATCCACCCACCTCGGCCTCCCAAAGTACTGGGATTACAGGCACGAGCCACCGTGCCTGGCAATTTTTTCCTTTTTCATCTGTATGTTGTTTGACCTATTACAGCAAACATACATAGCTTTTATAAAAAAAGAAATTATAAAAGGAAAGAACACTTCTGTCATCAGAATGAGAATTTTTAAAATTAGAATCAGACTGTTTTTGGCTATGAAGGTAATTAATATAGTGAAGCACGGTGGGCCTGATATCATGTGAAAATGTAATGTACACAGCTTTAGTTAGCTCTAATTTTTCCACCATGCCTTCTTATATCAGCACACAAGTGATACTTACTGGCATGTTGTGTTTTTGTTTTTTCAGAGTCTCAGTCTGTTGTCCCATCTGGAGTGCAATGGCACAATCATAGCTTGCTGCAGCCTCAAACTCCCAGGCTCAAGTGATCCTTCTGCCTCGGCCTCCCAAAGTGCTAGGATTACAGGCATAAGCCAGCTTGCCTGGCAGGGTTTTGAGGTTTTTATATATTGAACTGGATTCTTGTAGGTAACTCAGTTCTGATTTCATTTTATGTGTTTCTGTAGCCAGTCCTCTAATCATACTTGGCCAATTAAGAACACTCTCTGGTGGTTTTATGTTTGAGGTCTTACTATGTAGAGCTTTAGGTGTTGCAAGTTGTGGGAAATACAAAAATGTAAATTATGGTCTCTTCGAGGAGTTAATGATCTCACTGGTAATGTAAGAATAAGCATATTAAAAGTTCAGAACACTATATAATTATTTAAGTGCGGATTGAGTGATTAGCCCAGTAAGTAACATAGATATTTGGAGGACACAAAGACTGTTGAGAACTGGAGTTGTCAGAAAAGGCAGCCAGAATTTTTCTTAAACACAAATCTGAGCATGTCATTCTCCAATTCAAAATCTTTCAGTGCTTCCTCTTACCTATAGGATAAAGTTCGGGTTCCTTAAACTTGTCATGAAAGGTCATGATTTTGCTCATACCATCCTATCTTGCCACTACCTAGTTGTCTTTCAACTATTCCTAATTCTGTGCAGTTCTTTGAACATAAGCTTTTTCTTGTCTCCATGAATTTGCATTAGCTATAACTTTATGTAGCAACTTTGTTCCTTCCCTTCTCTTTCTGGTTTATACTCATCTTTTAAGGTTAGATAGAGTCACTCCTCTTGGAAACTTCATTAAGTCCCCCATATTTCCTGTCCCTACCAAGGTATGCTTAACCTCTTATGTTCATGAGCACTCGGTGCTTACCTGTTATAGCACTTGTCAAACTGCTTTGAAGTTATTTCTCTTATTTAAAGAATAAATGAGGCCAGGTGCCTGTAATCCCAGCATTTTGGGAGGTCAACGTGGGTGGATCACCTGAGGTCAGGAGTTTGAGACCAGCCTGACCCATATGGTGAAACCCCATCTCTACTAAAAATACAAAAATTAGCTTGATGTGGTGGTGGGCACCTGTAATCCCAGCTACTCTGGAGGCTGAGGCAGGAGAATCGCAGAAACCCAGGAGGCAGAGTTGCACTGAGCCCAGATCGCACCATTGCATTCCAGCCTGGGCGACAAGAGCAAAACTCTGTCTCAAAAACAAATAAAGAATACATGAGTGAATGAACGAGGTGGATTTTAAAGAATAAATACCATTTGGAGAGATGAAGAGAAGTAGCCTGCCATGAAGGGAAAATAAGTAGTATGAGCAAAGTGTCAGTGATTTCGATGAGACTATAGTTGGAAGCTGATTCTGATTCAGTCTGCAGATGACCCAGACTTGGAAAGGATGATGATGTTGAACTAAATCGGCATCTAAAAAGATCAAAGTATGTTGGAATGACAGTGGTCAAATCTAATAAGAATCTTGGCTTCAAATACTTTCAAGACTCCATCAATTGAAAGATGGATTAAACTTTTAAGTCTAATAATAATACTTTTTTGTTTTGAGATGGAGTCTTACCCTGTTGCCAAGCTGGAGTGCAATGGCATGATCTCAGCTCACTGCAACCTCCGCCTCCCGGGTTCAAGCTGTTCTCCTGCCTCAGCCTCCCGAGTAGCTGGGATTACAGGCATGCGCCACCTTGCCCGGCTAATTTTGTAGTTTTAGTAGAGACGGGGTTTCACTATGTTGGTCAGGCTGGTCTTGAACTCCCAACCTCAGGTGATCTGCCCGCCTCAGCCTCCCAAAGTGCTGGGATTACAGGCATGAGCCACTGCACCTGGCCTAATAATAATACATCTAACAGTCCCAAATGAGAGTCAATAGGCAGAAGTCATAAGGAAAGCAGATTATGACATTTTATAGAATTATTACATTGGTATGTTGTCTTTCTTCCTCTATTAGTGAATTCTCTGTTATCCTAAATTTTAAACATCAAGAATATTGTAGATTTATGGGAGAGTTGTAGAGAACTTTCAGCGTGAACTTATGATTCTTTGTTGTCAAAGGGATTTGTGTGTCAGCAAAGAATTAGACTATATAATTTCTAAGGTCCATTCCTTAGTGCTGTAGTTCATAGTAGGAAGAAAATTGTTCCTTGCAAAGCAAGAAAGGATTCAAGGCTGAAAATAAGGATGTGAAGATAAAAACAGAGACCAAGATAAGAAGTGCTTGTTGAATGGCTGTAAACTCAGGAAAAATAAGTAGATAAATATATTCACCTGGGATGTAGAACAAGCATTGACATTGTGTGGAATGGCGGTATGTTGGCTTTTCCTAGGGGATCAATAAGAAGAAAATAACTGGGCATTGGGGAGCGAGAACCTGGCTGAAGCTTGTATGAATTACTAGTGAACCAGATTTATATACCTCTGCAACTTTCTTCTGAAATGTTCTCTGTCTTGGAAAAGATATGGAAGAGTCAAGCAGCGGGCAATGGTGGTAATTTAGGTTTGCAGATTGTCATGGTGAATGTAGTAGTAGGTGGTTAGGCAGGGAGAGTCCCTAGGGTATTAGTGAGGGAAGCTTTGAATTGCATAGCCATCTTGTCTAGCATGGACTGGGATTATCTTAGATGTTCTTTTTATTTTTATGAGACTGTGTCTTACTCTGTCACCCAGGCTGGAGTGCAGTGGTGTGATCACAGCTCAGTGCAACCTCCGCCTCCCAGGTTCGAGCGATCCTCCCACCCTCCCACCTCAGCCTCCTGAGTAGCTGGGACTACAGGTGCACACCACCAGCTGACCAATTTTTGTATTTTTAGCAGAGGTAGGGTTTGCCATGTTGGCCAGGCTGGTCTCCAACTCCTGAGCTCAAGTGATCCACTGGCCTCAGCCTCCCAAACTGCTGGGATTACAAGGCATGAACCACCATGCCCGGCTGTAGATGTCCTTAATGAGTAGGGTAAAATAAGAATGGAGTGATTGAAGGTTTAGAATGATTAGGAGAGGGTATGAGAGACTGATAATGGTAAGTGCTAAATAGGTACGTTTGGGGAAGGAATAAGGCCCAAAATGTGGCAGTGTGGTGGCTGGACATGAATTGGAGATGAGTGCCCGTGGAGCCAAGTAGGCACAGATGCATTGTCACATGTATCTTCACATATATGTAGAGATGATAAATGAACCAAGTCATCAGGGAAGGCTAAGGTGGATTTGCCATGTGGAAGGGGATAGGCTGCGGAGCATGGTCCATGACAGGATGATTTGAACAAGATGTTATAGGGGATGGTGTGGGCTTTCAAAAATAGAAAAGGACCAGGACTGATGGCTCAGTGGCCTAGAAATGGCTCTGGGGAATTGGCAATAGTCGGAGAAAGTAAGTCCTTTACAGGATAAGGTCTCTGTGGAGCAGTCATTGTCAAGCATCGATAGTCATGTTTCTGTTAAAGAGGTAAAAAAAAAATGGAGAAAGAAACTCCCTGTTTGCTGCTATGACAGGAGAAGGGAGAGAGGGAAGAGATGTTCAGTGGGGGTAAACTGGGCAGCTTTGAGAGTTTGAGTGTTTTGATAATGGCTGGTAAAGAAATTGGAATGAAGAAATTACTGGGGTAGGAGAGGGAGGGAGTTGCGCTTTACTCAGGCAGATCAGCACGTGAAGAGTGAAATTTAACCGCTGCAATATGTGTGTCCCAAATGTCAAGGCCACCCCATCTGTTGGTGGTATCATGGCTTTGGCTTTTTGAACCTTGTTATGAGAGAAGTGGGGAATCACCCTGCCCCCTGCTCTGCTCAAATTATCATGCCAAGGAGACTTTGCCATGGTATGACTTTTGAGGCACATGATGATTCTGTCTAATTTGTAAAGTGACAACGTGATCAGGACCAAAGAGGAAGTTCAGCTAGGCCAAACCTTCCTAAGAAGAAGTCACTGTCCCACAGTTATGTGGGTAAGTTGTTCTAGAGAAACATAGGTGTGGGCAGGGCTGCAGTGTGGGAACCTGTTACCTGGGTAGCACTAAGCCAGTGCCTTCTCTGTGTTTTCTTTACAGATGAACGGGACCGGGTTCAGAAGAAAACGTTCACCAAGTGGGTCAACAAGCACTTAATGAAGGTAGGACCCCTTCATATATATGCTGCCCCAGCACCTCTCACTGCTCTCATCTGGATCTGTCATTCCATCTTTCAGATGGTTTAGATTGCTTGCTGTGTGCTCAAGTCTATGAAGATACACGTGACTTTTCTTTTCTCTTTCCTTTTTTAATAGAGAAGGGGTCTTGCCATGTTGCTCAGGCTGTTCTCAAACTCCTGGGCTCAAGCAATCCTACTGTCTCAGCCTCCAAAGTTCTGGGATTATAGGCATGAGCCACCATGCCCAGCTTTTTGAAAACTAACACAGTCATAATAGCATGGCAACTTATATTAAACTGCTTCTTGGTGAAGACAGTATTACCTACCATTACATCAGGAGGCAGAGGTTAAGGATACCATGGGATGATTTAAAAAATTCAAATAACAGTTTACTCCTGGCTTTATACATTACTTTATAAGCCTGTTTCTTTTTTTTCATTTATTAATTTATTTTTTAAATAGAGACAGGGTCTCACTATGTTGCCCAGTCTGTTATCAAACTCCTGGGCTAAAGTGCTCCTCCTACCTTGGCCTCCTAAAGTGTTAGGATTACAGGCGTGAGCCACTTCACCCAGTGTATTTTTATTTTTTAATCTGAATACTATGGAAGGATGATAGAGGGGGATTTTGTCTCTTTCTCTTAAAGTGCATGAAGCTTAAATGTTTAACTTGAGGAATTTTTACATGAATTTTACCACCAGATAGTCTAAAATACAGAATATTTCTAGAATGGTTAGGGCTGGGTGAAGATTATTATTATCATTATTATTATTATTTTAAATAGAGGAGAAACCAAAACAGAGGCATGTTAAGACTCACCTAAAGATAGTAATAATTATTATTATATATTAGATATATAAATAAATATCATAATAATATATTATTATTATTTTAAATAGAAGAGAAACCAAAACAGAGGCATGTTAAGACTCACCTAAAGATAAAACAGTATGACTGGGCCGGGCGCGGTGGCTCAAGCCTGTAATCCCAGCACTTTGGGAGGCCGAGACGGGCGGATCACGAGTTCAGGAGATCGAGACCATCCTGGCTAACACAGTGAAACCCCGTCTCTACTAAAAATACAAAAACTAGCTGGGCGAGGTAGCAGGCGCCTGTAGTCCCAGCTACTCGGGAGGCTGAGGCAGGAGAATGGCATAAACCCGGGAGGCGGAGCTTGCAGTGAGCTGAGATCCGGCCACTGCACTCCAGTCCGGGCGACAGAGCGAGACTCCGCTTCAAAAAAAAAACAGTATGACTACTGTGGCAGTTAGGATCTGAAAATGTAAGCTTTTGAATTATAATAATAATTAGTGCTTCTCTGGGAAAGGTCACCAGTGATCCCTTAATTGCCCTATCCAGTAGCCTAGTTTTTTCTTCCTCTTATTTGATTTCTCTGTAGCATTTGATACTGTTGTCTACTCCTTAAAACCCTCTCTTACATTGACTTCTAGAACATTGCTTTTTCCTGAATTACCTCTTGCCTCTACGAATGCCTTTTTTTCTACCTGTTTCATTGACTTTTCTTCCTCTGTCTGACTCTTCCATGTTGGTGTTCCCCAGGATCCTAACCTTGGCCATTTTTTGGTTTTGTCTCTGTATTCTTTTTGGGCAGTCTCATCCATTGTAGCCACTGGGATTGTTTTGTTGCATGGGATGCAAAGAAACACAAGTAGAAATGGATATGGGATGATCTCACAGAATCTGGTGTCTAGATGCAGCTGGGCTTTATGAAACCTAAACAACTATCCGAAAACTACTCTCGCTCTTTTTTTTTTTTTTTTTTTTTTTTTTTGAGACAGAGTCTTACCCTGTTGCCCAGGCTGGAGTACAGTGGCAAGATCACAGCTCACTGTAGCCCTCCTGGGCTGGAGTGATTCTCCCACCTCATCCTCCTGAGTAGTTGGAACTACAGGCATGCACTACCACACCTGGCTAATTTTTAAAATTTTTTGTAGAGATGGGTTCTCACTGTGCTGCCCAGGTCTTATGTTTGTTTGTTTGTTTTTTGAGATGGAATTTCACTCTTGTTGCCCAGGCTGGAATGCAATGGCACAATCTTGGCTCACCACAACCTCTGCCTCCCGGGTTCAAGCAATTCTCCTGCCTCAGCCTTCTGAGTAGCTGGGATTACAGGCATGAGCCACCACGCCCGGCTAATTTTGTATTTTTAGTAGAGATGGGGTTTCTCCATGTTGGTCAGACTGGTCTCGAACTCCCAACCTCAGGTGATCCGCCCACCTAAGCTTCCCAAAGTGCTGGGATCATAGGCATGAGCCACCGTGCCTGGCCAACCCAGGTCTTTCTTGTTTATGGGGCCTTGTGTTCTTTCATTTTACTTCTGTGTACCCCCTATATTCATTTCTCTGCTTTTCTCTTACTGCTATGAGTGAGTCATGGCGGCTGTGCCTCAAACAGTGATGTAAACCCCTGAGGCCACATGATTCTGAATGCACAAACACAGAAAGTCTGATGGGCTGAGGTCTTTTTTTCCTCCATGGGCCAATTGTCCATCTATAGTTCAGTAAACCGTGGGTAAGGAGGTGGTTACATAAATCAAACATGACTTCTTAGGACCACTTGTTTAATGGGTACTGCAGGTGAGCATGATTTTCACACTACAAAATCTGAATAAGGAGGCAGTGATAGAGCCTTTTCTTGGATTCTTGCCTGAACCAAAGGCATGTGTCATGGTATATTTTACACGTTCATCTGTATGTTACCTAGCCATAGCTTTTATTGAACACACCCTAAATTGTTAAATATTTTCACTCATGTAGCTAGTTGTTCGAGTTAGGAGCCTGTTTGATTCAGTACTGCCCATAATCTCTCCCTTGTTACCAAGTCCAGTCAATCACTTGCAGCTCAGAAAGCTTGCATGCATTTGACTTCTCTTCTCCATATCGCTGCTTTTGTTCAGGGCCTCTGTGTCTGTTGCCTTGACCATTATAATAGTTTCCTAATAAAGTTTTCTATTATAACAATAGTAGTAATAGTATCTTGAAGACTTCCTGTAAATCAGACATATTCTCTATGTCTGTGTGTGACAGGGTTTGCTCTGTTACCAGGCTAGAGTGCAGTGGTACAATGATAGCTCACTACAGCCTCCAACTCCTGGGCTCAAGTGATCCTCCCACCACAGCCTCCCAAATAGCTAGTAGGTTTATAGGCACATGCCACTGTGCCTGGCTAATTTGTGTGTGTGTGTTTGTAGAGATGGGGTCTTGGTATGTTGCCCAGGCTTGTCTTGTACTTCTGACCTCAAGCAATCCTCCTGCCTTGGCCTCCCAGTGTCTTTGAATTACAGTCATGAGCCACCATGTCTAGTCTAAATTGGACATTCTATATACTAAGTCCTTTACGTGGATTATTTCATTTAATCCTTCAGTGATCTTATGCTGTGGGTTCTGTTAATATCCTCATTTTATAAATTACTTAGAGAGGGTAAGTAATTAGTTCAAGGTCATGCTGCTAGAAAAAGGCAGAACTGAAATTTTAAAATTCAGGCAACCTAAAGTCTAGAAACCATGCTCTTAACCCATGCAGAACTGGCTCTGGTTGCTGCCTACCTTTCCAGGCTCACAGCACCAAGTTTCGCTCATACCTTGAGCTCTTGCTGAACTGTGTGCCATGCTATTTTATGACTCTGTATCTTTGTTCATTCTACTCCCTGTGCTTGGAATACCTTCCCCAAGTTTGTTCTGCCTGGATAACACCGACTTAACACCTCTTCAATAAGTATTTTCCTGACTCTCTGATGTGGAACTGACTCTTTGTGCCCCTGACTGTACTCCTTATGTGCTTTTGTTAAAGCATCCAGAGTGTTTATATACATGGTATATCTTTCAGCTATATCATCACTTGAGGGCAAATATCGTGTCTTACTATTTATAGTGTTAGGACAAAGAAGAAAGAGAGAGAAGTAAGGAGAAAAAGAAATTATAATTTCCTTTTTTTTTTTTTGAGATGGAGTCTTGCTCTGTCGTCCGGCTAGAGTGTAGTGGCGCGATATCAGCTCTGCAACCTCTGCCTCCTGAGTTCAAGCAACTCTCCTGCCTCAGCCTCCCGAGTAGCTGGAACTACAAGCATGTGCCACCAAAACCTGGCTAATTTTTGTATTTTTAGTAGAGACAGGGTTTCACCGTATTGGCCAGGCTGCTCTCCTGGCCTTGTGATCTGCCTGCCTCAACCTTCCAAAGTCATGAGATTACAGGTGGGAACCACCGCATCCAACCGTGATTTCCTTTTGTAAATTTCTTCCATGGCTACTAGTTGCCTCTAGAGTTTGATGTCACCTAATTCTGTCATGACATAGAGCACTTTGCAGCATTTCCAACCCACCTGTCCAGCTTCATTTCTAAGCACTCTGTTTTTTGTATCTTGCACTGTAGCCACATGAGACAACTCACTGCTCCCTAAACACTGTGTACTTTCACACCTCCTTGCTTATTTATTTCTCTCCCTAGAATGCATGTCCCAGCCTCCTCTGCCTGGTCATCACCCACTTCACCTTCTAGGCCCAGCTCCAGTATCACCTTCCTGAGATTGTGACCTCTGTTCCTCAGATTAAATCAATTGCAACTCCATCTCTGTATCAGACTGCCTTGAAGAGATGCCTGTGTGTTCACTCACCGGTGTTCTCTGTTACAGTACTTATTGAGGACCGGGATTGTAGTATGCTACTTTCTCTGTTAAGTGCTGCACATAGCACATGAGAAGTATCCAATAAGTACTTGTTACCTTGAGTAACTAATATTTCAATAGTGTTTATAGCTTATGAAGCACATTCTTACCTGTCTTAATCCTTATAATAAGCCTGAAGTAAGTAAAGGTGTTTTATCCTCTCAATTTTAACAGCTAGGGAAAAATGAGAATTAGAGGAGTGAAGTGACTTTGCCAAAATGATACAGCTGGTGAGGGATGGAGCTAAGGATCAGTCAATCATGAGTCTTCTGATCAAAATTACTTGTTCTTTCTGCTAACTATGCTTGCAGCTGATTCTTTCATACCTTGTCTCTAACAGTTGGAGGAACTGAATCAATCCTGCCTTGAGCTTGTCCCCTGAACTTTGTAGTTGAATTCCAGTGCTCTGGCTCCTTGCTGCCTGTTTGTAGCTGATGCTGCCTGTTGGACCTCTGCCTCAGTGCTGTGTGATGACAGGAGGCTCAGGGAGGGAGAAGCTAGAGGAACACATCATAGCATTGTTAGAAATTGGAGGCCAGCCAAAGCTTTACTTAAATCCTTGGCTATTTTTCATCTCTTCTCAGGCCCCTAGCCTTACAGTTTCAACAACATTTGCTTATCTTGGGATATTTCAGAGAGAGATTCACTGCTATTTAGAGTTATTGCTCTAAATTGGAATTATTTGAATTTTAGGCTGAGAATTAGGGCTTGAGATTTGTTTTTTGCAACTCGAGCATCCTTTGCTTTGCTCCCCAAGTACACCCCAGATTAATGTCATCTTCGGCAGGTAGACCAACGTAAGGACAAAACCAACCAGGTGGCCTGGCATGATGGTTCATGCCTGTAATCCCACCACTCTGGGAGACTGAGGGGGGTGGATCACTTGAGGTCAGGAGTTCAACACCAGCCAGGCCAACATGGTGAAACCCCATCTCTACTAAAAATACAAAAATTAGCTACGTGTGGTGGCTGGCGCCTGTAATCCCAGCTATTTTGGGAGGCTGAGGCAGGAGAATCGATTGAACCCGGGAGGTGGAGGTTACAGTGAGCTGAGATTGTGCCACTGCACTCCAGCATGGGTGACAGAGCAAGACTCTGTCTCAAATAAATAAATAAATAAAACCACAAACCAGGTCTCCCAACTTCTAGATTTAGTTGATCTTAAAATCTCTTGGATTCCCTGGTAACCTTTTGGGAAACAGCTTACTTTGGGATAAGCAAATTAATTCTTCCTTATTGAGAACACTTCTGATCCAATCTTAAAAGATATTTGTTAAAGATGTAAGCATCTGAAATAAACAACCTAATTTAGAATGTAAACATACGTATATAAGAGTTCTGCTTATACACCAGAACCATCAAAAAGAGAAATCTAGGTTTCTAAATGAGGTCTTATTTAAATTATCTATGCTGTATCTTTGGGTGCTGGTAGCTGATGAAGTGTATCCCCCTAAAGAGAACATGAAAGTATGTATGAGCTCCTTAGGAGGGAGAAAAATGCTTTTTCTGGTCAGTTCCTGTTGACTTCAGGGGTTAGTAGTTACAAAGGAAAAGCCCAATATTTAATCTAGCAGATAGAGCAGTTCTTTCCATTTTTATATATGCAATCTAGAAGCCCCTGGCTTTCCTGGAATTTTAGGTAAAATTTCCATATATACCAGCAAACGTTTTCAAATTTTTAGTAACGCTGACAACCCTTCCCTTCTTCCTTCCCTTCTTCCTTCCTTCCTTCCTTCCTTCCTTCCTTCCTTCCATCCATCTGTCCATCCGTCCGTCCATCCGTCTTTCTTTCTGTCTTTCTGTTTTAAGAGACAAGGTCTCCCTATGTTTCCTAGGCTGGTCTCAAACTCCTGTGCTCAAGGAATCTTCCTGCTTTGGCCTCCCCAAGTGCTAGGATTACAGGCGTGAGCCACCACACCTGGCCCACTTAAAATTTCTTTATTTCTGTTTGAGGCTCTCTAGTTGAATACAGGGTAGCACTGATTCCAGGTATTCTCTGCTATACAGCCTCTGTTTTGGCCACATGAGTCAATTCACTGACTCCCTAATCACGGGGTGGAACTTCATACCTTTTTGCTTATTCATGTCTGTGGGAAATACCAGAATGAGACTGGCAGTGTAGTTTAAGAAACTGACAAAGTGTAGTGCTGGTTAGAGGCTAAGGAAAGGAGTGTTGCCTTTGTTGCCTATGTGTGACTATATGGTAGGGGTTTGTGGCTGTCTTTGCCTGGACCTGATGTTTTTAGGGCTTAATTTCACTCTAAATGCTTGTCAGGCCTACATTTGGGCCTACATTTGGACTTGGGCTTTACTCCGGATTTTCTATTCCCTATGCTTAAGTGCCTGCCTATGAAAGTAAAGCTACCTTTTGTGGATTTTATTTTATTTTTTTGAGACGGAGTTTTGCTCTTTGCCCAGGCTGGCATGCAAAGGCACGATCTTGGCTCACTGCAACTTCTGCCACCCGGGTTCAAGTGATTCTCCTGCCTCAGCCTCCCGAGTAGCTGGGATTACAGGCACGTACCACCACACCTGGCTAATTTTGTGTTTTTAGTAGAGACGGGGTTTCTTCATGTTGGTCAGGCTGGTCTCGAATTCCTGACCTCAGGTGATCCACCCACCTTGGCCTCCCAAAGTGCTGGGATTACAGGCATGAACCACCGTGCCCAGCCTGTGGATTTTAGAATCATCCACATTCTTAGAGAAGCTGTTAATCTGGGTTGACCAGTACCACTGTTAGATTCCTCACAATTTAGGGAATTCTCAAAACAGAGATACGATAAAAATTCTTACATGCAAAGAACCTCACACTTTGTTCCCCTCCCACCCCCGCTCTCCAACAGGGATTCCCAGCTGCTACTTTTATTCCCTGCATTTAAGCATAGTTCTTTCCAGAGTAAAGAAGTCTAAGACAACTATAATCTTTTTTTTTTTTTTTTAGTGTTGGGCTTTTCCTTGAAGACAGATTTGGCCAATTAATCAATATGGATTTCAGTTTTTACAGTTTGGAGATTTGCCATTCAGAAATCTATCTGAAATTACTAGGCTCACTTTCCCTTTCCCTGTATCTTTTAATAAGTGTAGGAGAGAGTAAATAACATGCTTTTCTCTTTAAAACTTTCTCCTCTGACCTATATATTGCTCTTCAACATAGTCTGAGTCAAGGAAATTGGGCTGCTTACATTTCCTTTTAATTGTTTAGAGGAACGATTTCTAGATCAAGTTTTTGGCGGGTGTCAATACTATGAGGCCAGGCGCAGTGGCTCACACCTGTAATATCAGCACTTTGGGAGGCCAAGGTGGGTGGATCACTTGACTTCAGGTGTTCGAGACCAGCCTTACCGACATGGTGAAACCCCGTCTCTACTAAAAATGCAAAAATTAGCTGGGTGTGGTGACGCTTGCCTGTAATACCAGCTACTTGGGAGGCTGAGGCAAGAGAATCGCTTGAACCCAGGAGGCAGAGGTTTTAGTGAGCTGAGATAACACCACTGCACTACAGCCTGGGTGACAGAGCGAGACTCCATCTCAAAAAAAAAAAAAAGGATACTATGTGACAACTCTTGGTCTTTTTTGTGTATGTATGGATGTATGGTGGGGACGAGGGTACTCTTATTATTTAAAATTGTTGATAATGTGTCATTTTGACCCTCCAAGCATCATAGAAGCCTTGTTAAGGGAGTCAGGGGACAATGTTCTAGATTTGTTAAAATTAGTGAATAATTAGATTTTGAGAGACCAAGTCCAATCCTCCCCAATGCCCAAGCATTAATAAGTCAAGGAGGGCTCTGCTGTCTGCTTTTTTTTTTTTTTTGAGACAGAGCCTCACTCTGTCTTTCCAGCTAAATGATCTTACACAAGTTATTTAGCTTTCCAGCTACATGATCTTACACAAGTTATTTAGCTTCTCTAGGCAATGGTTTTCTCATCTGTAAACTAAGGATATTAGAGTTAAGTAATCTTTAAAGTCCCTTTGAGCTCAGATTAGGATTCCAAGCACTGAAGTGTAATTTATTCCCTTTGTTAAAGTCACTCAGAAATTGAGGAAAGCTGTTTATTTTTTCATAGCTTTAAGTTAATCTTTAAAAAATGGAAGCCAGGTGCAATGACTCACGCCTATAATCCCAGCACTTTGGGAGGCTGAGGCGGGTGGATCACTTGAGGCAAGGAGTTCAAGACCAGCCTGGCCAACATGGCGAAACCTTGTCTCTATTGAAGATACAAAAAAATTAGCTGGGCATAGTGGCGTGTGCCTTTAGTCCCAGCTACTCGGGAGGCTGAGGCAGGAGATTCACTTGAACCCAGGAGGCAGATATTGTAGTGAGCTGAAATTGCACGACTGCACGCCAGCCTGAGCAACAGAGTGAGGCTCTGTCTCAAAAAAAAAAAAAAAAATGCAGACAGCAGAGCCCTCCTTGACTTATTAATGCTTGGGCATTGGGGAGGATTGGACTTGGTCTCTCAAAATCTAATTATTCACTAATTTTAACAAATCACTTTATGGCTGGGTATGATGGATCAAGCTTGTAATCCCAGCACTTCAGGAGGCTGAGGCTGGCAGCTTGAGGCCAGGAGTTTGAGACTAGCTTGGGCAACATGGCAAAACTCCATCTCCATAAAGAATAGAAAAAACTAGCCAGGCATGGTTGTGTGTGCCTTGGGAGACTGAGGTGAGAGGATCACCTGAGCCCAGGAAGTCGAGGCTACAGTGAACTGTGATCATGCCACTGCACTATAGCCTGGGCGATGGAAGTGAGACCCTATCTCAAAAAAAAAAAGAAACAAAAAAAACTTTATGGACAGGGATAGTGGCCCACACCTGTAATCCCAACACCTTGGGAGGCTGAGGTGAGAGGATCTCTTGAGGCCAGGAGTTTGAGAACAGCCTGGGTAATGTACTGAGACACCATCTTGCCCCCACAACCCCTGTCTCTATGAATATTCATTTACAAGTTTTTGTCTGGATATATGTTTTCAGTTCTCTTTAATTACATACCTAGGTGCAGAACTGGTGGTTCGTATGGTAACTTGTGTTTAACGTGTTAGTAACCATCACATTATCTTCTAAAGCAACTGCACCGTTTTACATCCCCACCAGCAGTGGATGAGGGTTCTAGATTCTCTGCATTTTTGCTAACGCTTATTATCTGTCTTTTATAGTATAGATATCCTAAAGAGCATGAATCACTGCAGTTTTGATTTATATTTTCCTTATGACTAATGATGTTGAACATCTTTTCAGGTGTTTATTAGCCATTTATATATCTTCGTTGGAGACATTTACTAATTTTGACAATGATTTTCTCAGAGAGTGCAAACAGGCAAGGCCCTGAATAATTGCAGTTTTTTACTCATTTATTGACAGAACATTATAATTATTTGTTAGAAAGAAGCATCCATATGGATGATTCTTGAACAATCTTGCTTCAGTTGGCTGCTTTTAAAACTTTTTCTTTTTTTGAGACAGGATCTCACTCTGTTGCCCAGGCTGGAGTGTAGTGGTGTGATAATAGCTCCCTGCAGCTTCAGTCAGCTGGGCTCAAGCAACCCTCCCACCTTAGACTCCTGAATAGCTGGGACTGTAGGCATGCACCACCACACCTGGCTAACTTTTAAAATTTTTTTGTTGAGATGGAGTCTCACTGTGTTGCCCCAACTGGTCTCAAACTCCTGGGCTCAAATAATCTTCCCAAAGTGCTCAATAACATGCTTGAGCCACCTTACCTGGCCTTCTGAAATTTTGTTGCTTAGTTCACTGGTCATTTTCCTAAGAGATTTGTGGAAAACTTCACAGGCAAACTAGTATGAGCAGAAGAGATGAGGATTTTAGGATGAGATAGATCTGGATTTGATCAGCCTGGCAATTTAGTAGATGTGTGATTGGGGGATGTTAATTGAGCCCTCCAAATCCTATCTCTGTGTCTGAAAAATTCCTGACACAGAAGCACCCAGTAAATGTTAGCTAATTCTTTACCCTTCTTTAGGTAGAGCTGTATCTAGTATGCTTTAGAAATAGACTGTTGTTTTCTGTTGTTGACAATTTTCCAGGCAAGGGAAAAAAAAACTCTTTGCATTCTCCTCTCCCATTACCTCTCTCTGTATCTCTTCAACAGTTTTATTTATTTTTTATTAAAAACTTTTTTTGCAGGGGACAGAGTCTCACTCTGTTGCCCAGGGCGGAGTGCAGTGGCACAATCTCGGCTCACTGCAACCTCTCCCTCCTGAGTTCAAGCAGTTCTCCTGTCTCAGCCTCCTGAGTAGCTAGAATGTAAGGAGTGCCTCACCATGCCTGGCTAAGTTTTGTATTTTTATTTATTTATTTTTTGAGATGGAGTTGTGCACTGTAGCCCGAATTGGAGTGCAGTGTCGTGATCTCGGCTCGATGCAACCTCTGCCTCCCAAGTTCAAGTGATTTTCCTGTCTTAGCCTCCTAAGTAGCTGGGATTACAGGTACCTGCCACCACACCCAGCTAATTTTTTGTATTTTTAGTAGAGACGGGGTTTCACTATGTTGGCCAGGCCAATCTCCAACTCCTGACCTCATGATCTACCCACCTTGGCCTCCCAAAGAGTACAGATGTGAGCCACCACACCCGGCCCATTTTTTTTTTTTTTTTTGAGACCGAGTCTCGCTCTGTTGCCCAGGCTAAAGTGCAGTGGCGCCATCTTGGCTCACTGCCACCTGCGCCTCCTAGGTTCAAGTGAATTCTCCTACCTCAGCCTCCCCAATAGCTAGGATTATAGGCGCATGCCACCACGCCCAGCTAATTTTTGTATTTTTAGTAGAGACAAGGTTTTGCCATATTCGCCAGGCTGGTCTCAAACTCCTGACCTCAGGTGATCCATCCGCCTCCGCTTCCCAAAGTGCTGGAATTACAGGCGTGAGCCACCACATCCTGCCAATTTTTGTATTTTTAGTAGAGAGGGGATTTCACCATGTTGGTCAGGGTGGTCTCCAACTCCTGATCTCAGGTGATTTACCTGCCTTGACCTCCCAAAGTGATGGGATTACAGGGATGAGCCACTGTGCCTGGCCAATAGTTTTATTTTTATAGTTATTTGGTTACTGTAGTCAGACAAAGATTGAGAAGGCATAATAAGCTAGTTCTCATCTAAATTTCTTATAATATATACAAGTTTTGCTATCACAGGTATAACACATAATCAGAATTTTGAGAAAGAGACATTAGGGCCTTAGTGTGAAATTAACTTTACATTTCAAGTTGCCTCCTTTGTCTTTTCAATACTCTGTGGTGTTTAATATCTGTTGATAAGACGACCTCACTTGGTCCTCAAGACCAGCTGCAATTTGTTTATTATTATTATTATTTTTGAGGTGGAGTCTTGCTGTGTCGCCCAGGTTGGAACGCAGTGGTGCGATTCTGGCTCGCTGCAACCCCCGCTTGTGCGATTCTCATGCCTCAGCCTCCTGAGTAGCTGGGACTACAGGCATGTGCCACCATGCACAACTTTTTTTGTATTTTTAGTGGAGATGGGGTTTTGTCACGTTGGCCAGGCTTGTCTCAAACTCCCAACCTCAGGTAATCTCCCAGCCTCGGCCTCCCAAATTGCTGGTATTACAGGTGTGAGCCACCGCGCCTAGTGACCACAATTTATTTAAATATTTATTCAGGCTGGAAGTGGTAGCTCAAGCCTGTAATCCCAACACTTTGGGAGGCTGAAGTGGAAGGATTGTTTGTAGCCAGGAGTTTGAGACCAGCCTGGGCAACATGGCAAGACTGTGTCTCAATCAGTTAATCAATATTTATTCATTTATTTATTTATTCGTTCAATGTCCTCTCCTGATTTTTATTCCCTATGTTCAGATCTTATCTATCAAAAATAAATCCCTCGTTTAACTTAGTTGTCCCTTCTCTTCTTAATCCTTAATGTCAAGTATGTAATCTTTTCTGACTTTTTAAAAAACCTACCATTAATTTTAATCTGATTTTCACTCTACTACTCTCTTGAGAAATAGTCTCACAAAAGCACTTTATTTGTAGGAAAGTTAAAAAACTTTCTTAGTCCTTATCCTCCTTGACTTCTGCTGTAGTATTTGATACTGGTGATCATTCCTATCTTGATTACACTTCTTACATTTTTGCTTACCTCTTTCACTGTTACTGTTTTGTTTTGTCTTTTTCTTCTGTCCTTTGTTGATTGCTTTTCCATCTCCTGCCTTCTAATTTTGGCTATTCCCTAAGGCTCAGTCCTTAGCACTCTGCTCTTCTGTCTTACTCCTAATCCAGAAAGCCCGTTTCCCGTGTCTTTAGCTAGCACCTCTGTGCATGTGACATCTAAACTTAAGTTCTCAGCTGATCCAAACTGAATTCTGGTATTTCCAGCTGCTTCAAGAACATTTCCATTTGCAACTCCTTTGCTGCCATTTTAAATTCAACATATTTAAAATTGAGTTTGTCAAATCCACTGCCTTTTTAACAAACCTCATGACCTGCCTATTTCTGTTAATGGTGTACTACTGTTGTTCCACACTGCAAGCTTGAAACCTTGGATCTATTTGAGGGAGGGGTTTTTGTTTTTGTTTTTGTTTTTGAGACAAAGTTTCACTCTTATTGCCCAGGCTGGAGTACAATGGTGTGATCTTGACTCACTGCAACCTCTGCCTCCTGGGTTCAAGCGATTCTCCTGCCTCAGCCTTCTGAGTAGCTGGGATTATAGGTACCCATGACCACACCCGGCTAATTTTTTTTATTTTTAGTAGAGGTGGGGTTTCACCATGTTGGCCAGACTGGTCTCGAACTCCTGACCTCAGGTGATCCACCTGCCTCCGCCTCCCAGAGTGCTGAGATTACAGGTGTGAGAGGGAGGGGTTTTGAAATCTTGGAGCCCCTGGTGTGCTGGAGCCAGCTTATGGACTCATGAGAGCCAAATGTTAAATTTTCAGCAATTTTGTGAGCTGGTTGCTAAACACAGCTTTTTTTTTTTTTGAGACTGAATCTTGCTCTTTTGCCCAAGCTGGAGTGCAGTGGCGTGATCTTGGCTCACTGCAACCTCTGCCTCCGAGGTTCAAGGGATTCTCCTGTCTCAGCCTCCTGAGTAGCTGGGATGACAGGCGCATACCACCATGCCCGGCTAATTTTTGCATTTTTAGTAGAGGCAGGGTTTCACCATGTTGGCCAGGCTGGTCTCGAACTCCTGACCTCAGGTGATCCACCCGCCTCAGCCTCCCAAAGTGCTGGGATTACAAGTGTGAGCCACTGTGCCCAGCCACAGCTATTATTAAAAATTAAACTATGTAAACATACAATTAAATAAATTATATTTAAAATAAACGTAATAAATCCTCAAAGCTGTTCATTTCATAATTATTTTGCTGCATGTTAGTATTGTCTGTGCTCTTGAGGTTATGTCTGTTGTGTCTCTGTGATGGAAATATTATACATAATGATGTGCTACTGTACATTTCTTCCCAACATTGCATTTAGTGATATTATATTAGTAGCTTGAAATTGGTTGTATTGGGAATATTTGCATCATGGAAATCAGCAAATTCTACAACTCTGAGTTAGATGTCTTCTTTTGTTTATTGTTTAGACTTAAAGTGATGGAGAAGATGTTAATATTGCAGATTAAACTTAAAAGTGTGGGCCGGGCGTGGTGGTTTACGCCTGTAATCCCAGCACTTTGGGAGGCTGAGGTAGGCGGATCACGAGGTCAGGAGATTGAGGCCAACATGGTGAAACCCCGTCTGTACTAAAAATACAAAAATTAGCTGGGTGTGGTGGTGCGCACCTGTAATCCCAGCTACTCAGGAGGCTGAGGCAGGAGAATCACTTGAACCCAGAAGGTGGAGGTTGCAGTGAGCTGAGATTGTGCCACTGCACTCCAGCCTAGTGACAGACCAAGACTCCATCTCAAAAAATATATATATTCTTTCAGTTTTTAGAACTATGTTCCAGTTCATCATGAACCATCTTCCCCAGTTGTATAATGTACCTGTCACCTTCTTATTTCTTTACACACATACAAATAAACACACATACCTTGCATATGTCCATCTCTGTGCCTAGTCTTATATGGTTTTTCCATCTTCTTTCTACTAAAACATTTGCTAATTTTCCAAGTCCTATTTCTTTGAGGAAGTCTTTGCAGATGTTTCCATTCTTTATCTTGTCCAGTTTCCATTCTTATCCTACTTTGTTTCTTTTTCCTTTTTCCTTTTTTTTTTTTTTTTGGAGACAGGGTTAAAAAAGAAACCCCTCATTACAAAAGGGTGTTGGTTTGTCACTCAGGCTGGAGTGCATTGGTGCGATGATACCTCACTGCAGCCTTGAGCCTTGAATTCCTGGGCTCAAGCAGTCCTCCTGCCTTAGCCTCCCAAAGCACTGGTATTACAGGTGTGAGCCACTGCACTTGGCCTCCCCCTCTACTTTCAGAGCTACTTTGAATATTATAATTGGAAAGGACTTTAGTTTTCCACTCAAATGTAAAAATCCCCAAATCCCAGCCTCTACTCAAAAAATTATAGTAACTGAAATTCTACTACTTCTGAAAGTAGCCCTTTCTAATGTTGTCTGGAAAATTAATATATTAAAAATCAGTCTTCCTTATAATTTCTACAAGCCTTCCCATTCTGTGTTGTGAACTCACTCTTTTTTTTTTTTTTGAGACAGGGTCTTGTTCTGTCGCCTATGCTGGAGCATAGTGGTGTGATCATAGCTCACTGCAGCCTTTATTTCCTGGGCTCAAGTGATCCTCCCACCTCAGCTTCCTGAGTAGCTGGGACCATAGGCGTATACCACCTTGCCTGGCCTTTTTTTTTTTTTTTTTTTTGTAGAGAAGTGGTCTCCCCACGTTGCCCAGACGGATCTTGAACTGCTAGGCTCGTCTCAAACTGCTAGGGTAGAGGGATCCTCCTGCCTTGGCCTGGGATTGCAGGCACAAGCCACTGCACCTGGCAATGAGTATCACTTAATGAAGTTGTCACTAGACTGGGACTGAATCAGAAATCCGATTGCCACTTAACTTATAGCTAAGTGACCGTAACATCTCAGAACCTTAGCCTCCGTTTCTTTTACTTCACAAGGTAGTTGTTTGGATTAAATAAATAAAATGAGATGATGGCTGATCATAGTAGTTAATGGCAAAGACTAAAATCAGACCAAACTGAGGCTGGTTTTTCCACTTGGTGACCTTGGGCAAGTTACTTAACCTCTTTGTGCCTTATTTCCTCACGTGTAAAATAGAAATGATAATAATACTTACCTTAGAGATGTGAAAGATGGATAACATATTAAACATTTAGTACCATGTTTGATATTAACCATACTTTCTCCCAAAGTGAGATCTGTTTTTCCATAGTTTCAATTTTAAAGTTAATTCAAATTTCCCACAAAGAAAATTATTCTCAAATTCACTATTAGAAATATTTGGTAAGAGAAGGGTTAAATTAGAAGTACACCGCAGGAAACATTGGGTACCTAGCATTTAGTTTCTTTTGCAGCACTCTGGAGGGCTTTTCTGACTCTGGCTGGACTCATCTACCCATCATTTGCCATGCTATTACATTTTGGCTCATAGTAATTCCTGAGGTGTCTCAGGATAATTAAGACTCCCCATGTTCTTGTCCAAACTTTCTAGGACATTGTTGCATGTTGGTTAGAGTGTGTAATAGATCTGGAATCAATTTAAAAAACACATTTCTGGTAAAGTATTATCATTTCACATGTATTATACTCCAATCTGAAGCTTTCTGAATTGTATTATTTAATTGTTGCTTCCACTTTTAAATTCTTTAATTCGTGTTTACCTAGAACCAGAGATTTTTATGTGGATAGTATAATAATTCAATATCAAATAAAAATCTGTCTGTTTCACTCTCATTCACAGGTCCGCAAGCACATCAATGATCTTTATGAAGATCTGCGGGATGGCCATAACCTGATCTCTCTGTTGGAGGTCCTCTCAGGCATCAAACTGGTGAGCTTCTCCTAATGAATGGCCTCACAATTGTGGCCCCACAAATGACATATTGGTCCATCTCGTTGAGTGCGAGGGCAGCAGCCATCACTGCTTCATCTATTAGGTGGGAGGAAGAAGTAGAAGGAAATGTTAGTGGACTTTATTTCTAACTCAGAATTTACAAATTATATAATTTAAATTGATATATTATATGTTCTCATTTCTTGATGAAGTGAGGAATTAGTTATATTCCTTTATATATCTGCATGTTTTTGCATTACTTTTTCTTTATTTTCTAGATACTAATATTTCAGAAACGGTAGATTCATGTTTAAAGGTTTTTTTAAATTAGGTGTATTTTTCTTCCTAGAGCTCTAGTCTGTATAGACACCTCTCATTTTCCAATCTATTATGAATTTTTTTAATTTTATGTATTCAGCTAAAGACATGAAGTTTGCCTTTAAAAGCCCAGGTGTTTGAAGTTATTTTTTTCCAAATCATCTCACTTTCTCCCTTCTGTGATTCATTGAGTCTCACAGATTTGGAGAGCTGCCAAAGTTGTTGTCTGAGCGTAGCCCTGGATGTAGAACATCTGGGCTCCTTGAATAATTAATATGCCTGCTTCTTCTCAAAATGTTTTAACATTGATTATGGGAAACACCTACATATCTGAGGGCAAATCCTGTCTGAGCTTCTTGTCTTGCCAAATGATAGTTCTTCTACTTGCTTTCAGGGATGGAAATCACCCACTTGTAGGCCTACTGTTTTCTATATTTGAGCCTAATGGGAGCAGGTGATTCCATATAGTTCATATTCTTTCTCTCATGCCATAGACAACATAATTTTCATTTAGAAAAGTCCAAGGTTGAATACTGGAAATATCTGTGGAGAAATAGAGAACTGAAGAGATGTATAGCTCAAGTAGTCTGTGAAGACCAGCCCACTCCCTGCCTTTCTTAGTCATTGTTGTGTTTAAGTAACAGAATTTGGCACATTTGATTTTACTGCTTAAGTGATATTCAGCTCCTTCTAGGATTGGGGCTTGGCTTCCCCTGGGCCCTTTGTTTTGGTTTTGTATCTTTTTTTTGCCTTGCAGTAGAATTAATTATATATTTTTTAATGGCCTAAAATTGACAGAAGCTTTTATTAGCATAGCCAGCACATTTAATTTCTAGTTCTTGCTCTCTGGCTCACATTTGTAAATCTAATAAGTAATCAGAATTTTACTTTCATTGTGCTGGACTTTATTCTTCACCACTCGCAAAGTTATATTTTGGGCAATGTGTCTGGTACATTTAATGAATTTGTAATGATTTGATATTGAAAAGTGATCTCTTTTGGTTGTATTGCTTATGTAATAAGTTGAAACTCTTCAATCTAATTTGTTTTCTAACCTTTGAAAACCTTTAGGTGTTTGTGGAGATACTGATAGGATATCATCTCTTCACCAAAAAAATCATCCAGATATCTCTCTGACAGTTATTGTCACCATGTTTTTTCCCATAGTTGACTTAGAAAAGCAGAGAGGGTAGGAGGCCAAGGAGAATTGAAGATGTGTTTCATCATAAGAAGTGTTCAGTGTAACCATCTGCTCTGATTTTGATTTAGTTTTATATCTTTTTCAGAGGTGGGAGGGTATTTTCATATTTGTTTTTCCTTTTTTTTTAAATGTTGCATTCATTTCCTTTCCATCTTTTTGTTGTGAATTTCTTGTTCCTCTGTTGTGTCTTTGCCTTGGTTGGTGGCCAAAGGAGCCAGCAGGGCTGAAGACCCTCCGTCTGGTGAGCATGCCCTCCTGGCGCCATACAAACAACGAGGAGCAGGAGGAGGAAGATGATGATGATGTAGTAGGTCCTCCTGGGGATGCCAGCATCCCAGCTGGCACTGCTGGCACTGCAGGGCCATCAGAGAGTCTGAGGTTCTCAAGGTCTCCAAGTAGTTCAGTTTTACCATTTGCCACCTTCTCATTTCACCTGGGAATTTGGGTCCCAAAGACAGTAGTTAAAACTAATTGTGCCTTTTGTCACTGTTAGATGCTTGTGGACTGGGAATTGTTTTTCTTAGCTGAGAAGGGTTGGCACAAAAAGAATAATGGTTTTTGGAGGTGTCAAGTTCCCTTCTGACCTGGAGATCCATAGGTTTCTGGTGGCCTTGCTGTGTTTTCTGAGTCCAGATTGCAGAATTGTGGAAAATTTAGTCGACGGCATGACAATTAATTGCTCACAGCTCCACAGTCCAGACTAACTGGTACTCTCCACCTCTCTGGCCTCTAGGTTCTCATCATACACCCTGTCATTTGTTTTCAAAACAGCCTGTTTGCAAACTCACTGCATGGAGATACACTGGCTTTGCTCAATAATATCTAGTTGCTATAGAGGACAGAGATTTAACTTGCATGTTCTTAGGGTATTTATTTTTGGTGGGGGGTACATATGAGTAAAGATTAGAGTATAAGAGGAGTACATTCTGCCTGCAGGTCCTAAATTATAGTCCAAAATCTTTTTCCAGAAACAAGAATTAGGCAATATCCTCGTTCTCTGTCCTCTTAAAATCATTTTTAAAATATCTTTTGTCTCCCTTCTCATTGCCTTAGAATCTTCCATTTTATAGGCACTATCATCTTCTAGCCATATTCACAATTAGTTTAGCTGAAATGACTGAGAAAAGGTTCTTACCAAAAAGATTTTTCTTAAACCTTTGACTGAAGAAGTTATCCTGTGCCCAGAGAGGCCTTGACATCTCTGTGTACAGATTCTCCTATTTGAGAAGTGTTGCTTAGAAGTGTTGGAGAGTGCCTAGAAGATGCTTCCATCTTTCTCTCTCCATGTTTAGGCTACTTTTTGCCCCTTTTAATTTGGAGCAATGTTTTTCTCTGTGCAGACACCTGCAACAGAGCTACCTTGTATTTTATCAGCCTTTAATTAGTGCCAATTTGACACTTACAAAAAAGTGGATATAACATAGAGTGATATTTCAGTCCAAATTTTAGCAAAATAAAAGCAACATTAGAAATTAAGCAGAAAAAAATGTTCTAGGGGTAGATATCCCTTTCTGCGATACTCAGTAGGCAAAGAGACTGCATTCACTTTCTGACTGGTAATAGTTGAGCCTTGGACAGGGTACCAGAGGCACTGGATAGAGATGGGCTTCTCTCCAATGGGTTGTATGACATCTGGGATTGAGTGACTGGCATAACTTTCTCAGGAGTAATTATGTTGACAGCCCTACACTATCAAAGTTTTGTTTGCTCTGGTTATTTCATGCTGGGGTAAAGGGTGCCCTTCAGTGATAGCTATGTTCCTGGGAAACTGGTTACTTCCTAATTTTTGCCTCCCATTTTGGATTTTTTCACTTGTTTCTTGAGCATATGTAACTTCTCATTTCCTATGGTTAAAAATCAGCTGTTTTTTTTTTTTTTTTTTGAGGTAGAGTCTCACTCCATCTCCCAGGCTGGAGTACAGTACATGATCTTGGCTCACTGCAACTTCGACCTCCTAGGTTTAAGTGATTCTTGTTCTTCAGCCTCCCAAGTAACTGGGATTATAGGCATGTGCCACCATGCCCGGCTAATTTTTGAGGAGCCAATGAAAAGATGGGGTTTCACCATGTTGGCCAGGCTTGTCTCGAACTCCTGGGCTCAAGCAGTCCTCTTGCCTTGGCCCCTCAAAGTGTTGGGGTTATAGGTGTGAGTCACTGCACTTGGCCAAAAATTGGCTATCTTGAGCTCCTTTTGCCATGTTTGTAATAAGGTTGACTCCATCTATTACTGTGCAATATGTAATTGGGACTTTCCACCCTTTCTCTATGATAGCATTTAACTGTGATTTTAGGAGCCATAGAGCCAAAGTCTGTTCCCATTAACCTCACATCCAGAATCGAGTTCTGCCACATGTGACTACAGATGAACCTGAACAGAAGCTGTGGCACTGATTCAGCATTAGTGGTCAAACAGTATTCTGTGTTTGCGAGATGCATAGTGGTACACAAGGCATTTTGGGGACCTCAGAGAGCCTGGTAGAAACACATACAGGCCTGGTCTTAGGGGGTGCTTTATGTAATGCTCCCACGCCTGGCTTCTACTGTGAGGAATTCTTGTGTGGTCCTTTAGTCCTTGAAATAAAAGAGAAAGGGTCTGTATGGTTAAATTGTGTAGCCAGAATTAACATCCCTTTTGTTTGTTTGTTTGCAGCCCCGGGAGAAGGGCAGGATGCGTTTTCATAGGCTGCAGAATGTGCAGATTGCCCTGGACTTCCTAAAGCAGCGACAGGTAAGACCATCACATGCCTTCCCCATTCTTCCAGGCTGTGTTGGCATTGGGTCCCTATTTAGAGATGTTTTTAGTGCCCCTTGTAAGCTCTCAGTAAATGCTAAATCTGATTGACCCACTTCTGAGTCTTAACTTGCTAGCGAGCAATTGTATTCTGGTTAGAGAAATCATTCAGTACTCCTTACACAGAATTTGTGACCTCCTTGAGAGGAAGAATGTTCACAGAGAAGAACATGATGATAAAGATGGAATTTTGTGGACCCACTTTAGGTGGGGGTCAAAATGAAGATGAAAAATAAACTAGAAAAGAGATGGAAAAGAGGTGTAGCATCCAGGAAGAGAGAGGACCAAATTGGTATATTACGGTGAAAATGAGATAAGGGGGTGGTGTGGATTGTTGAATGCCACATCAGATCTGAGAAAAAGTCTAAGTTGTTAAGCATTGATAACTTAAGTGAGCAGTTTAATACAGGAGAAAGATATTTAGAGTTTAGTAGACCTAGATATATGAAGGGAGAAATAAGTTTTTCCTTCCCTAGATGAGGAAGACAACAACCCATTTTTAGACATAGGAAGAGGAGCCAATGAAGAGAGTAAGACTGAAAATGAGCATGAGGAGTATTAGTAGTCACAGAACGTTTCACCAAGAAGATACCTTAATGTTATACTAGTCCAGTTTCTTCTTATAGATAAAGAGACTGAGACCCGGACTGGTAAATGACCTGCCTCAAATCACAAGTCAGAGCAAAGCTGGGACTTTAACTCAGGCCTTCTGACATGCAGTTTAGTGCACCTTCCACTATCCATGCTGCTTTCTACACAGCACCCTTCCTCCTTTGCTTCCTAACTGAGGGAACCAAATCCAGGGATTGATGGATGAGAAGCAGAGCATAACTGGTGTGGCCATCTTTGAAAAAGAAAAGAAAAACATCTCTTCTTCTGAGAGACAAGGAGAATGACAGAGGGAGGGGTGAAGATACAGAGATGGTTTGTGGTAGAAAGAAGATGGATGAGGGAGTCAAAGAGTTCATCTGCTTAGAGTGAGCCATATGGAAAATATTTGGGATATCTAGGGTTGCCAAGCAACAACAGGGTCAACATGACATTAAATGGTATGCATATTTTTGGAGTCAGTTCATTTTTGTCACTCTTACCAGTAATTCTCATTAACTTAGAAAATTCTCTGTTTGCTCTTATAACAATTTACTTCTGATATAACATTTCTTACTTTCTTGTTGTTTCTCTGTTTGCTCCAATGCATTGTAGGCTCTGTGAGGACAGGGAATAAGATCTTAACATTTTACCTTCATCTGTCATAATGAATGGTCCTCAATTGGCACTTAATAAATACTTGCTGAAATAAATTGATAAATGAAAGGTGGTAGGAGAAGTGGAGGTTGCTGAATTGTTTAGGGTACTGGGAGAAAGCAGCATTGAAATGGCTGTGTGTGGAGCTAGAGGAAAAGGGTGGGGCCCTTACTGGACAGGGTTTATGAGAAGAATTGATTAGCTAGAAGTCTAAATCAGGACAAAAAGTGACTTTGGTTACTATGATAGAATGAAAACGTGGCCAAGTAAGAACAGTGGATTCAAAGAAGGGCAGGGAGATTACTAGAGCAGTTCTTGGTAATGGGAAAGTCCAAGATGTAGCTGTGCCGATGGCCAAGGTAGGGAAAAATAAAAGTCATCAGAATTCAAAAGGCAGGCAATTTGTGCAGATAGGGTAATATTTGGGACAACAATATAAATGCTAAATATCCAGGAAAGGTGGTAGATGATGAGGCAGGAAAAGAGAATAGGTGCTAGGTACTGAGGTCATTGAGAAAAAGGTTAGCAGAGATTAGAAGGTGGTTTGGCCAAAGGAGGTAGACTTCACAATGAAAGGGGAAAGCGCTGACAGAGGTAGGACTGAGGAATGTGGACTTGGCTGGTACTGGTAACCCACCAACTGTCGACTGTTGGTGACTAGGAAAACTAAATTCTTGCGGAGGGGACAGGTTTTCCCACTTCTCCCCACTCCCACCGTATAGAAGAGGAGACGAAGATACAGAAAAGGGAAAGAACTTGCCCAGATGTAAGGGAGAAATGAGGCTTCCATTTGAGAAGGTCACTAGGGTCCTTTTGAGATACACAAGTTTCAGTTCAATAGAAGAGATAAAGGGAGGACAGCTGAAGGAGACTGTGTCACAGGACTCTGAGGGTATGATAGAGGAGGCTAACAGAGGTGAAATAGAAGTAGGGTGGTTCGCCCAGGACACCCCCAGTTTTAAAGTTTTAAAGTTCCACATCCCAGGAAATTCCTTCAGTTCCCAGCACACTGGGGCAGTAAGTCAGCCTGGGGAGAGGGTGTGTCAGGGCACATTGTGTTGCGGGGATGAGATTTTAGGAGTAAAGCAGGTGCTGCGGGAGGCATGGCAGTATGGATATCTGTGACAAATGGAGGTGAGAGCAGGCCAAAGACTGGTGAGAGAAGAGAGGCATCTCTCTTTTCTATCTTTCTCTCTCAGAACCTTAAAAAAAAAAAAGGCAAAAAAGAAAGAGAAATCTTGGACCTGATGGCAATAAAAAAGTGACCCACAATACCTTGTGCTTGTGAGATTGCTTTTCTGGTGAGAATGCAAAATGGCATAGCCACTCTGATGACTTCTTATAAAGCTAATTATATATCATGTAACCCAGCAATCCCGCTCCTAGGAATATACCCTAAAGAAATTACTATGCTCACACAAAAACCTGCACATGAATATTCATAATTGCCAAAAACTAGAAATAGTTCACATACCCTTCAATGGATGAATGGGTGAACAAAGAGTAGCATATCTCTATAATGGAATACTACTCAGCGATCAAAAGGAGCAAACTGTTGATTCATGCAACAACTTGGATAGGGATCTCAAGGGCATTATGCTGAGAGAAATAAAAAGTCTGTTTCAAAATGTTGCATGCTGCACTCTGGAAAAAGCAAAACAAGGGATCATGATCATATCAGTGGTTGTCAGGAATTAGGGGTGAGAGTTGGGTTTAACTACAAGGAGGGGACCAGCACAAGGGATCTTTTTTGGGTGATGAAAGTGTTTTGTGGTGGTAGTTGCATGAATCTATACATGTGTTGAAACTCATAGAACTGTACACCAAAAAAGAAATCAGTTTAACTATAAATTAATAATGAAATGATGCAAAAATTTAGTCAAAACAAAAAGTCCTCTCTGAGTCTTGCTTTTGTTTCTTTTTCAGGTGAAACTAGTGAATATTCGCAATGATGACATCACAGATGGCAACCCCAAGTTGACCCTAGGTCTGATCTGGACCATTATTTTGCATTTCCAGGTAGGGTATGTGAAGTTTGGGATTCCTGCTGCTTGATTTGGACATGGTCTAGAAAGTTGCACTGCCTTGCACAGACAGCGTTGAGCCTTCCTTCTCTCTATATGGCAGTGAACAAAGGTGGATGGGAGTTGGAAAGGAAAATTAAGATTGGTCTGGAGACAAGCTGTTGTATCGTAAACCCAGAACTTCCTAATTATTTGCTTAATGAAATGGAGGGATTTTTTTTACCCATTTGTGGTTTGTCCCTGTCCTCAGCAGTCTGATTATTAGAGGTCTGTTTGCTCAGCTGAATCAAAATGAGGCTCTTAAAGGACTCAGAATATGAGGGTTGAGAAAAGCTGTTGGTGTTGATGCTTTAGAAGGGTGGAGTGAAGGTTCATAATCCTGCTCTAATGTAGACTTTTCCTCATCTCTTATAACCTTTAAACAAGCCTCGTTAATTATAATACTTTAGTATCTGGGTTTGTATATGTGCTGGCAAGCACAACCTTGCAGCGGCCATCACACCCAAGAGCATCTTGAATGTTCACATGGTCACATGGCCTTCCTCTTCCTAAGAAGGCAAATCCTTTTTAGATCTGAATTACTCTTGGAAAAGTACAGCCCTATTTTTATAAAAAGGCTGTTCTTTTACATCCCTTTTAGGTCAACCAAACAAAGCTATTTCTCAGATAGCTCTCTGATACCCAGTTGCTGCACATGAGGCTGATGGATTAGAGGGAGCATTTCCTCAGCTAGTGGGAAGAGAAGGCAGGGTCTGACTCCAGGGATGAGGCCAAGGTGACATCCTAGCTGGGGAGTTGGCGCTACCTGCTGGTTAAAGATAGAACAACAGGTGTCCCTGAATTCCTGAGAGAAAAAGCTGAGTGCTTAGCTTGTTTCTTGAGGCTCTAGTTTGGAACCAATGCTGGCAGTCACCAGCATGGATAGGGCTAGGATTGTGTGGTGGTAACATGTATTTTTGTGGAACCACAGAGTATCCTCAGGCAAGCTTTGGGCATGGGGATAACCAGGAACATGAACTTGGCAGGTGTGCCTTGGCACAATGGGAAACTTTGTTGAGCTTTCATGGAGGACTACAGTTATCCCTTTGGAACTCTTCTGAACAGAGGAGCTTTTAGAGAAATTTGTTTGTTTTTTGGCCACAAATCTGCCCTCACTGTGAGTGCCCAATGTTAGTCTCATAGATGTGAGGTAAGGAGAATTTATTCACTGTCTCTATTCACCCCAACTACTACAACTAAATTAATTTTTTTTTTTTTGGAGGGAGTTTCACTCTTCTTGCCCAGGCTGGAGTACAATGATGTGTTCTTGGCTCACTGCAACCTCCACCTCCCAGGTTCAAGCGATTCTCCTGCCACAGCCTCCCAAGTAGCTGGGATTATAGGCACCTGCCAACACGCCCAGCTAATTTATGCGTTTTTAGTAGAGATGGAGTTTCACCATGTTGGCCAGGCTGGTCTCGAACTCCTGACCTCAGGTGATCCACCTGCCTCGGTCTCCCAAAGTGCTAGGATTACAGGCGTGAGCCACTGAACCAGGCCATAACAAATGTTTAAATAGAAAAAACATTTTGTTTTGCTCTTGTTGCCCAGGCTGGAGTGCAATGGCACAGTCTCCATTCACTGCAACCTCTGCTTCCTGGGTTCAAGTGATTCTCCTGCCTCAGTCTTCCAAGTAGCTGGGATTACAGGCATGTGCCACTACACCTGGCTAATTTTGTATTTTTAGTAGAGATGGGGTTTCTCCATGTTGGTCAGGCTGGTCTTAAACTCCCGACCTCAGGTGATCCACCCGCCTCAGCCTCCCAAAGTGCTGGAATTACAGGCATGAGCCACCGCGCCCGGCCAGAAAAAACATTTCCTTGAAACATTTAAAAATTTTATTTCTTTCTATTTACTAGTTTTCAGAATAATTAATTGGTTCCCTAAGATTCTCCAAAGGTGACCAATAATAGTTTCTTTGTTCACCATCAGTTTTTTAAATATCACTGTGACTCATGGATTTTTAAACAGACTTAATGTTGTTCTAATCAAATACAGTTATTCTTCTTCTTAATAAAATCAAATAGCTCCATCTTTGGCTGGAAAGAGGCTTTCACGTTGACTCTGAGTCCTTTGGCATGACCACAGTGGTCTTTGATAATTTCCTTTATTTCTTGTGTGATGAGGTGTTCCAGACTCTTTTTTTATATTTTCTATCCCAAGCCTGAAATTCTTAATTTCTCCTAGGAACTGGTTCTCTATTTATTGACCATAGTCTGAATGCTCCTAGGTTGCGCATTATTTCTTTCTTTCTTTCCTTTTTTTTTTTTTTTTTGAGGCAGAGTTTCGCTCTTGTTGCCCAGGCTGGAGTGCAATGATGCCATCTTGGCTTACCGAAACCTCTGCCTCCCAGGTTCAAGCGATTCTCCTGCCTCAGCCTCCCAAGTAGCTGGGATTACAAGCGTGTGCCACCACGCTCAGCTAATTTTTTTATTATTAGTAGAGATGGGGTTTTACCATGTTGGCCAGGCTGGTCTCAAACTCCTGACCTCAGGTGATCCACCTGCCTCAGCTTCTCAAAGTGCTTGGATTACAGGCGTGAGCCACCACGCCCGGCCGATTGCCCATTATTTCTAGGCTTTTTCTATGGACAGAGCTAGGCAATACTTGTATTATCTCTAAATAACAACAACAAGAAACCAAGCAAACAAACAAACAAAAAAAACCCATGAATTTGTGCTGATATTTCAAATTCAAATTTAGGATTGCAGGGTTTTATTTAACTTATTTGACTTTATATTTCTATCTTTTTTTTTCTTATACTGAAAATCTTGATCTTAACAGTAATGTTGTTACCTACTCTTTTCCTACACACACAGAGATCTGTAAAGTCATATGTATTACTTGTAATATATTTGAATCCAAGTAACAATGTGAATGTTATTGTTAGCAGTATGATTACTTAGAATTTTATTATTGCATTGCAGTTCTTTTTGTCCTTAGTGTATATTTTCTAAGGATGTGCAAATAATTATATTTTATTTTATTTATTATTTTGAAAAAGTAGATGGGGGTCTCACTATATTGCCCAGGCTAATCTTGAATTCCTGGGCTCAAGTCATCCTCCTGCCTCAGCCTCCTAAAGTGCTGGAATTATAGGCATGAGCCACTGGGCCCAGCCACAAATTACTATATTTTAAAGTCACTTGAAATAATTTCTCTCTGTTGTTGTTAAGCCACAAATTCAATACACAATTAGGGTTCATTTGTTTTTATTTGCTTTTAGTTCTGGGGGGTTGCTTTTTTCCTTTCAATTTTACCTTACATTATGTAGATCATTTATATTGTTCCAAAGGGAAATTTTAAAAAGTTAAATACAAATTGTGTTCAGAGAAGTCTAGCTTCCATCTCTGCTCCGTCCATTCTGTATCTTCCCTTTCTCAGTAGTTAGCTAAATGTTTTAAAACACCTTTTTGGTTATAGTTTCTATTGTTTATTTATTTTAGGAAAACGCTCTCATTAAAAACAACTTTACTGAGGTGTAACTTATATACCATCAAATCAGCTTATTTTCCTTGTGTAATTTAATGATTTTTATGAGTTGTACAACCATCACCATAATCTAGTTTAGGGACATTTTCATCATCCAAATAAGATCCTTCTTGTTCATTTACAGTTATTGCCCATTTTCATCACCAGCCTCAGGCAGCCACTAACTTATTTTCTATCTTAATAGATTCACCTATTCTGGACATTTCATATAAATGGAATCCTATGATAGATGGTCTTTTGTATCTGGCTTTTTTCACTTAGCATAATATTTTTTGGTTCATCCATGTTGTGGCACATATCAGTACTTCATTCTTTTTTATTGCTAAATACTCTGTTGTATGGATATGTCATGTATTTTGTTTAAATATTAAGTCAGTTGATAAACATTTGAGTGGTTTTCACTTTTTCACTATTATAAATAAAGTTGATATGTATTCATACCATACCAATCTATGTGGGTTTATGTTTTCATTTCTCTTGTGTATACATGTATATACCTAGGAATGGGATTTCTTGATTGTACAGTAAGCATGTTTAACTTTTAAAGAAACTGCCAAATTGTCTTCCAAAATGGTGTATCATTTTACATTCCTACCAGCAATATATGTGGTTTCCTGTGTCTTCACATCCTCACCAGTATTTATTGTCTGTTGTAGATTATAGCCATCACAGTGAGTGTGAAATTGTATCTCTTTGTGGTTTTAGTTTGCAGGAAAATGTATTATTTAATTGAATTCCACAAACATTGACTGGGAATCGGTTATGAGCAAGGTCTTAGGTAGAGTCTACAGAAGATGCATGGCTAAGTGCAGTGGCTCACACCTGTAATACCAGCACTTCGGGAGGCCTAGGTGGGCAGATCACTTAAGGTCAGGAGTTCAAGATCAGCCTGGCCAACATGGTGAAACCCCATCTCTACTAAAAATACAAAAATTAGCCAGGTATGGTGGTACACGCCTGTAGTCCCACCTACTCAGGAGGCTGCAAAGCATGAGAATCACTTGAACCCGGGAGGTGGAGGCTGCAGTGAGTCGAGATTGTGCCACTATACTCCAGCCTGGGCTACACGAGACTCCACCTCAAAAAAAAAAAAAAAAAAAAAAAAAAAGTCTACTACAGAAGATACAAAATTGAACTATATATGGACTATCTAGTTGAACTTTTATTTTTTAGGAGAGTGGGAACAGACATACCTTAAAATAACTTGACAGAGGTTTAGAGAATGAGAGAGGTATGGGTTAGGATGATGGGACACAGTATGAACTCAACAGTGGGCAGCAGTTACCAGTAACAACTTATTGTAATTATTAATTGACTTTATAATTTCCAGGGCTTTTGACAGAGTCCACTGTTCTTTTTCCTGTTACCAATTTTACAGAAAGGTAATAGCAGCTTTGGCCTAATCTGTCTTCTGCATGCATATTGGCTACCTGCTTTTCTCTGTTATTTCAGCACAGCCAAATGCCTATTTATTTATCTTCTTGTAGGTGGGAACACTGCTCCCAGAATATTTTCTCAGTTTTAACTATGAATTCCTTTTCTTTGCCGTCCTGAGGGCTTGGTTTTTGCCTATATTAGCTAAGTGTTCCGGTGTGTGGGGAGAGGGTCTCTGCTTGTAAAACTTTTGATTGACTGATGAAGGATCATGTGGAGTGCCCCCACCCCACACCCCCAGCCTTGTCTTGCATCAGATTTGGCATGGTATGTCTCTTGCTAGTTTGTCTGTCATTGTAGTTTTCTAGTCTTTTGTTACTGAACATCTATTGGCTGTTCTCACCAAGAACGTGTGCTATGTAAAGCCAAATGGAAATTAATAGTAGAACTGCTACATGTTAGGGAATCAGCAACATTGTTATTATGGTCTGTCTCTGTTATTGGTGTTAATGAAGTAGAATAATGATGTACATGTAGACATGGGTGGTAGTTTTCACCTCAGGGAATATTCAGTTGAAGGAGAAGGGAGAGGCTGGATCCAGATTAAAGATTTGCGACTGCTGATGAGGCTGGTAATATCGATAACTTAATGCAGAGGTTTATGGTTTCTAAAATGCTTTAACACATTTTTTTTTAATGTGCTAAATGGTAGAGGTTCTTTTTAATTTTAATTTGAGTTTTTAGTTTTGAAAATCTCAAATACTCGGAAGAGTATATAACAGATCCTTATGTGTGTAGTTGCCTTCAGAATTTAACAGGTGTTAATTTTGTTGTATTTGCTTCAGGGTTTTTTTTCTCTCTTCTTTAAAGCAATAAAACATCTCAGATACATTCAACTTTCTTGCCCTCTCTGCTCCCCAGGTAAATATTATCCTGAAGTTGATGTGTATCATTCCCATACATGCTTTTGTACATTTACAGCAGATGAGGTATTCATAAACAATATGTACTGTTGCTTGTATGTCTTTATATTTGACACACATAATATCTTTGGTATATCCTTTTTTCCCCTTTTTTCTTTTTTTTTTTTTGAGATGGAGTCTCACTCTGTCACCCAGGCTGGAGTGCAGTGGTGTGATCTCAGCTCACTGCAAGCTCCGCCTCCCGGGTTCATGCCATTCTCCTGCCTCAGTCTCCCAAGTAGCTGGGACTATAGGCGCCCGCCACTTGCCTGGCCAATTTTGTATATTTTCAGTAGAGATGGGGTTTCACCGTGTTAGCCAGGATCTCGATCTTCTGACCTCGTGATCCACCTGCGTTGGCCTCCCAAAGTGCTGGGATTACAGGTGTGAGCCACTGTGCCTGGCCTTCCCCTTTTTTCTTAAACTTTATTTTTGAAGTTTATCTGTATTAATAAAGGGAGACCTGATTTGTTCTTTTTTTTTTCCTTAAGACGAAATTTTTCTCTTGTTGTCCAGGCTGGAGTGCAGTGGCGTGATCTCAGCTCACTGCAACATCTGCCTCCCGGGTTCAGGTGATTCTCCTGCCTTAGCCTCCTGAGTAGCTGGGATTACAGGCATGTGCCACCACACCCAGCTAATTTTTGTATTCTTAGTAGAGACAGGGTTTTGCCATTTTGGCCAGGCTGGTCTGAAACTCCTGACGTCAGGTGATCCACCTGCCTTGGCCTCCCAAAGTGCTGTGATTACAGGCGTGAGCCCCCGTGCCCAGTCTGATTTGTTCATTTTAACTAATTTAATATAACGTAAGTGGTGACCCCTGTAGCTGTGTAACGCATCTATTGTTTGTAATATATTATTTAATTGTGTGAATAAAACATTCATTGCCACAGCGAACATCTGTGCATATGCATCCTTGTGCATATAGCAGAGAGGGTTTTGGGATTGATAACTTTACTGAAATTGCTGGGTTACATACTTTCCTTCAATTTGCGTAAATTTTGCCGAATTGCTCTCAAAGGTACTGTATGACTTACAGCATTGTATTGGGTAACATTTACTACTATTTGACATATTACATGTTTACTTGTTCATTTGCTGCCTGGATGCCCACGTTAGTATGTAAGCTTAACAATGGCAGGGATTTTTGTCTCTTTTGTTCTTTTCTTTGCCTGGCATAGAATAGGCAGTCAGTAAATGTTTATTAAGTGAATGGATTATTTCATGAATTTGATCTTCTCAAAGCTTTGGAGTAGGTAGACCAGATAAATAGGCTGTAATGCCTGTTTTCTTATGCCCATTTCTCAGATAAGGAAACTGAAACACAGAGACCAACTGACTTTTTTGGGTTACACACCCAGATATGATTTCTCGTCTTTTGGCTTTGTCCAAGCTTGTTTTAAGGTATGTGTTAAGATTTATAGTTCGTCTAAAAGATACTATAAATTCTTTGTAGTCAGAATCTGACAAAACTAGTTTTCCAACCCTCAAATGTTTGTTAAGTACTAGTGTATGCCTGGCATTTTGAAATTTTCAAAAAACAGGGAGGTCTTAGCTGGCTAGACTTGAGGTTTACATTTTTGTGCACTTCATGGCACTTGGTTGGCATATAGTTGAGGCACCTCTTGTGTTTGTGGAATGAATGAATGAATGAATGAATGAATGAGTTATTTTGCTTTGGAGTCTTTCACTCTGGCTGTCTCTGTGGGAGACCTGTGGGCAGTAAAGAGTTATCTAGAAAATGCCAAAGGAGAAGGCATAAAGAATATATAGGCCTCAAAGTGTGCTTCCCTAGAAGGCAGCGGGTCTTGTGTTAAGAGACTAGGTTAGAAGAGAAAAGGTCTTGGGGAAAGTTCTTGCAATCAGAGTTAACTTAGTTGAAAATATATCTAATACACGTACTGAAAACTATAGTTTAGCCTATCTTAAACGTACTGTGAACACTTATATTAGCTTACCATTGAGCATTTGGCCAAAATAATGTAACACAAAGCTTGTTTGATAGTAAAGTGTTGACTAGCTCATGTAATTTATTGAATGCTGTACTGAAAGTGAAAAACAGAATGGTTCTATGAGTACTTGAAGTACAGTTTCTACTGAATGCATATGGGATTTCTCTCACCATTGGAAAGTCGAAAAATAAGTTGGACCATTTTAAGTCAGGGACCGTCTATATCTTAGGATCCCCCTGGGGGCTGGGGATGTCTTACAACTTTTAGCTCCAGTAATAAATGGGAAGAAAAGAAATTTGCTGTGGGTCAAGCACTGAGCCAAGTACTTTATGGACATTATCTCATTAACTTTGTCTACAATCCCATTAAGTAGGTTGTAGTATGCACATTTTACAACTAAGGAAACTGAACCATCTAATAAACTAGTTAAGTTACTTAGCTTATGAGCTGGGAAGTTGAACCTAGATGCACCTTACTGAAATCTCTGCTCCTTTCCTAGATCAGTTTTTCTCTGGAGCGGAAGGAAATGAAGGTCTGATTGGTCTGACATATGCAGAAATTAAAAAAAAAAAAAAAAAGACTCACAGAAATAAATTCTCAGAGAAACTCTACAGTAGTAGTAGTCATATTAAGCAGCTATCTCTCTTGCCCCTAAGTTGATCAGTTTCGGGATTTTGGTTTGCTTATATGTCTTTCATAAAATTCAAGTGCAGCTTAAAGTTTCCATAGTTCCAGGTTTCTTCACTGGAGGAGTGAAGGCCTGGTACCTGCCTAGAGAACTTCATATTGTAATGTAAGATTCTTTGTTAATTAAATGATTTACAGTAGTCTGAGTTTCTTTCCCATGCTGTCTTCCCTTATTTCTTGCTATAGTTTGTGATGGCCATAAGGTGGTGCTGCAGTTTTGCAGTCAGCCTTAAGGATAAGGCTTAGGGGAGGAACACCTACTGCAGTTGTGAGGCAGATGGGACATCAAGAGGGTCTTGGCCGGGCGCGGTGGCTCAAGCCTGTAATCCCAGAACTTTGGGAGGCCAAGACGGGCGGATCACGAGGTCAGGAGATCACGAGATCAGGAGATCGAGACCATCCTGACTAACCCAGTGAAACCCTGTCTCTACTAAAAAAAATACAAAAAACTAGCCGGGCGTGGTGGTGGGCGCCTGTAGTCCCAGCTACTCGGGAGGCTGAGGCAGGAGAATGGCGTAAACTCGGAAGGCGGAGCTTGCAGTGAGCTGAGATCCGGCCACTGCACTCCACGCTGGGCGAAAGAGCCAGACTCCATCTCAAAAAAAAAAAAAAAACAACAACAACAAAAAAAAGGGTCTTAGAAGGGATTGTGTAAAAGCTGTTGCTTTAGGGCTTCTTGTTGCTTTCCTTTTGTGGTCTCTTCCTTTTTTTTTTTTTTTAGGTCTCCAGGAAAGATAGTTAAGGCTATGCTAGTGTAAGTCTTTATGGCTTGCGTGGAACCAGGCAGGCTGCTGCTTTCTGCTGTGTGGCCTGGATCCTTTTGGTGTAGAATAAATAACTGCAATAGGAAAGAAACACATATATAATTTTATTCTCCATTCACAGCCCTTTGGATTGTAGTCTTTTCCCATATAGCAGACACTATGATAAAAAAAATTGGGGTGGAGGAGTGTTCACTGATACCATAAGGTGATTTTTGAATCCAACTTTTACAATCTGAAATTCAGACTTCCTGCCCTGCTGCAATGGTAGTAAAAACCACCTGAGCCTCTTTTTAGCAGCTTCTTCTCTTACTCCCAAATGGCAACAAGTGTTATCTCTTTGATTGAGCTCTTGGTCAATGCAGTCTAATTACCAATTCAGAACAGTAGGGGAACTTCTTATTTTACACAACTGGCAACTAAGTACAGATTTCCACTCCTGCAGTAGTTAGAAGAGAGTAGTTGGGGTTGAAATCAAGTCTTAAAGTTAACAGAAGTTCATATTCTGGCTTTGTCACTTACTAGCTGTGTAACCTTGGGCTATTAATCAACTTTCTTAAACCTTAGTCTCTTTTTTCTCTTTTGGAGACAGTCTTGCTCTGTTGGCCAGGCTGGAGTGCAGTGATATATGATCTTGGCTCACTGCAACCTCCACCTCCCGATTCAAGCAATTCTCATGCCTCAGCCTCCTGAATAGCTGGGACTAAGGGCACACGCCCCTGTGCCCAGCTAATTTTTTGTATTTTAGTAGAGACGGGGTTTCACCATGTTGCCCAGGCTGGTCTTAAACTCCTAAGCTCAGGCAGTCCGCCTGCCTTGGCCTTCTAGAGTGCTAGGATTATAGGCGTGAGCCACTGTGCCTGGCCAAACCTCAGTTTCTTTACCCATAAAATATAAAATAATAGTTTTGACCTCATATAGTGACTGTAAGAATTAAATGAGAAAGTCCGTGTAAATAACTTTGCACAGTGCTTGGCACACAGCATGTGCAAAAAATATGTTAGATATTACCAGTGGCAGCATCAATAATTACTATTGAACATTTATGTCAAATATTGTTCATCAGAGACCCTGTTCGTCTGTTGTATTTAGAAGTGGTATTCTTTTTACCAAGCACTCATATACTATACTCAAAACCAACTTCCAGATTTTTCCTGTCTGTGTCATTGGCTGGCAGACTTAACAGATCTTTCTTTTCTTTTATAGGAAAAAGGAGGGAAATAAATGCTCCAGAAGGCTAGATCTTTAAAGTCTGTGTTCCTTTTCTTAACTGTAAGAAGAAGTCTCTGGTTTCTTCAGGTTATAATTTGATGAAAACAATTTTATTGTTTTCTGACCTGAAAAAATTCAGAACATGTATATCTGCTTGATATTTTCTTTTGGGCATCTTGGTGCAACACTTCAAATCTATTTCATTTTGTAGTTCGGGAGCCATAATTGCAGCTTCACCAGCCTTGGTTCTTCTTGGCCTGGCCCTTCCCTTCCCTTGCTGGTTAGTACCAGCCAAGCTGGTTTGCTTTTTCCCTCTTTGATACTATTCTCCTCTTCCTTCCTCCACGTTACCTTCTGCCACGGCCTCTCTTCTTTTTCCCTCGCTTTTCAATTTACTCTTACATTTTCCCTCCTCCTCCTCCTGGCCCTGCCTAGTTTCTCCTCCCCTGGTTTCTAGCTCCTTTTTGCTTTCTGTTTGTGTTACTGAGGGCAGTGCTCCAATTACCTCATATTCGGAGAGAGGAAGCTGCAGCCAATCCGGTTTCTGTCTGCTTTTAGGTCAAGTGATTTCTGAACTGCAGTGAGATGCTTTGAATTTGTCTTGTTGCAGCTCTGAGCCTGTAAGATGGCTGTCTGAATCGGCAGCGGCTGGAAGAGACAGAGAGAGGCGGGGAGGGAGGGAGAAAGAATTGGAGGGATTGCCGGCATAGTGCATGTTTTTAAATGTACATGGAATCCGATGAAGCCAAGGTTGGGATTTCTGTGGGATCCCAGGACTGGCTTAGCTGCGTTTTTGCTGAGATTAGGAGAGGAAGGAAATGGGAAATTCACTGGGCTGTTTTAAGGAGCCGAAAGAGTCAATAGCTATTCCTGAGAAGGCTCCCATATCTCCTAAGAAAAGGGTTCGGTTCAAAAGGAGGTGGAGAGGGAAGAAAATCCCTACTCCAGAGGCATCTCACCAGGAAGAAACCTCGGAAGGAACTGAAGTCATTGAAGAGACTGAAACCCTAACGAAGTTAACAGTGAGTCTCCAAAAGGAAGACGGAGTGGGAAGGGTAGAGCATACTCCCCCAGATACTTTGCTGCCTGGGGACTCAGCCCCCAATTCACAGGTAGTCGATCAGGGGATGATAGTACAGGTAAAGGAGAGATTCCAAGGGGAGGTCCAGACTGCCCACCTTTTGTTAGAGAATGAGTCATCAGTTGCTGGAGGGGTCTGGGATTCCCTGGAAGAAGGGATGACTGTCATTGCTCACCTGCTTGATAACCCAGCAGAAAGGAACTGTGAGAAGTCAGTGAGCCAACTGGTGGAATTTCCTAGGACAGCATCCTGCAGCAGCAGGGCTGTGCTGCTGCCTTTGCAAGGAGAGACTGCAGTGGAGAAAGGAAATATTCAGCTTGGGTTTCGGAGCTGTGCTTTGCTTCGGACAGACTACCCCACTGATACAGGAAATCAAGAACAATTTTCAGAGGGCTGGAGTGTGGAGGAAGGAACCAAGAGTGTTTCAGGTGCCCCTCAGACAGGTTCCTGGATTGCAGAATGTTCCGTTTCTTCATCACTACTGGACAAGCCTGGAGGCCAAAGACGCACGGAGCCTTCCCATGTGGGTCTAGTGCCCCTCCAGGATTCCAGACTGCCTACTTCTCAGAGTGATTTGTCTATCAGTGGCATGACTGTGAGCATTTTGCCCTCCTCCTCTGGCTATGGCAGTGATGGGCCGCACATACACGGGATCCAGCCTAAAGATACAGAACCTGAAAAGAGCTCTACTTCCTTCTCAGAAGAGGATGGCACTCTTTCTCTGGAGGCAAGCCACACCCCATCATGGGGTCTGGAAGAGGTAGGTGGGCATGTTCAAGAGAGAATCAAACTGCTGTTTGGAATCTTGGCCCTCAAACATATTAAAGCTGAGTGTAGTGAGCAGTGAGGATGTTGGTGCCTCTCAAACTCACCCCCATGTGAGTTAGTGTCTGCTAGAGCTCAGCAAGCAGAATCTATTTCAGGTCTGCCCCTTGATACTTGAGTCCAAGACTTGTCTCTGGGGAATCCCTGATTCTGGGTAGCCAAGCGGCATAATTTCTCGAGCTGTCTGGTGGGATTGTCTCTTAAGGTGCAATGCTAGATAGTACTTACTCTCAGGCAGGTCCGTTTACCAGCTTCCCTGCTACGAGAAGTTGTAGTGTAGCACAAGGGATGATGGGGAAGGGCCTACCTGAATCTCTGGAATAAATCTCTGGAATGAATGTGGAAGGGGTCAGGCAGCTATTGTCAGTGTATTTGCTCTTCCCCACAGGAGAGTGATGTTCTTACTAGAGCTGATGCAATCTCGTCCCCGTGGGGAAATTTCTGACGGCAACCCTCATTCAGTATTTGTATAGGTGGAGAGGGCTCATCCTTCTTTGGTTCCTGATTCCAGGATTAGAGGAGAGGGACAGAGTTATCTGGGGATTAGTCGAGAGAGAGAGGGAGGTTAGGGCAATTTGAAGGTTTAAGGCTAGAAAAGTTTTTTTGTGTGTGATTGGACGTATTTAGGGCTTTAATGTGATTTTGTTTTGAGGAATATATTGCATGGATGGTGCTGCTGGTGGTAGTGGTAATGGCAGTTGCTGTGAATGTTTTAAAGGTCAAGGAGCAAGTGAGAATTCAGAGATCTGAACACTGAGATAAGGACTCAGCAAGACCGTGGGTAGCACAGCATCTGGCATGTAGGCGTGTGATTGTGTAGGTGATCAAAGTTATAATTCACCAATGGCTAAAGAACTTTTACTGGCGTGTTGGCCTCTGCAGCAGAAGAAATAAAAACATTAGGACCTCAAAGGGCAAAAGGTATAAAATGAGGTAGGGCACTTTCCTTGCCTAGATGTGGGCCACTGATACTGTACAGAGGCCCTGATGTTTGCAGAGTAGGGGTATGGTCCACCTACTGGTGCCCTGCTTATCACTAGCAGCATGAGGCTGAGGATAGATACAAATTCTAAGCTAATCTGTGCCTAAAATTTCCTCTTTGGGGATAAATTTTCCCCACAGACAGCCCATCTTAATGCCCTCTGTTATTAGAGTTTGGAGACTCCCAACATCTTGAAGAAAAAATGGCCATTGAAAAATGTCTATTTTATGGATGGGCAAGAGGTTTCTTGGGCCTCATATAAAAATGGATATGTGTGGGGGGGAATATGATAGTTGTGTTATGGTAGGAAGGACGGCAGTGAAACTACTGGGATATGGGGTACATGAATGTATTAAGTTATTCTCGCATTGCTATAAAGAAATAACCTAAGGCTGGGTAATTTACAAAAGTAAAGAGGTTTAATTGGTATACGGTTCTGCAGGCTGTACAGAAAGCATGATGCTGGCATCTGCTCAGCTTCTGAAGAGGCCTCAGGAAACTTGCAATCTTGGTGGAAAGCAAAGGTGCAGTAGGCATGTCACTTGGCTAGAGCAGGAACACGAGGTTGTGGATGGGATGTGCCACACACTTTTAGATGACCAAATCTCATGAAAACCCACCCACCCTCATGAGAACAGCACTAAGGGGATGGTGCTAAACCATTCATGAGAAATCCACTTTCATGATTCATGATCCAGTCATCTCCCACCAGGCCCCACTCCCAATATTAGGGATTACAATTCAACATGAGATTTGGTAGGGACACAGATTGAAACCATATCAATGAGTATTTGGGTTTCATCAGATAAAAAAGAATGTCAGAGTAAACTTTTATCTTGTAAATGTTGGAACAGATAGAGTAGTTGGGGGTAAAATCAACTGTGGAACTGATTGTTGTACAATTGGCATTAAAATTGGAATTGTGTAGTCATCATAATATTTTAGGACACATGCTTGTAACTGAGTGTGAGATTTTCAGAAATTTGGCATGTAAAGTGAACTCCTAGTAAAATCAATCCTAGATAATAGACCGTAGATAGCAATGGCACCTTTGGGGCTGGATCTCCACACTGGCAAGGGAATGTTCTGCATGAGTCTCTGAGGAGTCTTAAAGAAAAGATTGGTAAGAGAAACCTTTGGACCATGATCTGTAGTGTGACCATATTGGCAGCAGTATGATTCCTTTGCTGTTCAGTATGATTCAAATTGGCATGCGGCATTTTCTGGGTAGCCAACCTCTGCATCTATTCCTTCTACCTTTTCACTGCAGACACAGTTATACTACTTACATATAGCCAAGGCTGAAAAACTAAGTGACCAAGTCTCAGCTCAGACACCTGGCATATTTCCAGGTTTTGTGTCCATCGTGTGATACAGGGACCACAGACTCACCATCCTATATGACTGATAAGTAACTTCTCAAGATAAGGGTGACATTCCTTCAGAATGAAAGTCCTTAAGGCCAAGAGGCCACAACTCTCACTAGTCTCTGAAGGAACTGTCTTCAGGGAGCTGCTCCCCTCCCTAACACGCTGTTCACAGGCTTGAGACAGAGAGGGCAACGCATACTGAAACCGATAGGCAGAGCAAGAGCATCTCTGCTGAAAGTGGGAGCGCTGGGAGGGCACGGGTCAGAAGAGCAGCTGCTGCTGTTCACACACCAACTCCTGTCTAAACAGGAGACAGCTGGCAGTCCAGTTGAATTGTTTTTTGCTTGCTTTTTTGGTGGTGGTTTTGTTTTTAATATGTCAGAGTAGTAACTCTCCTCAGAAAATAATTTGAGTTCCAACCAGATTCTCTCTTCTGTTGATTAGTCCAGGGCTTGTTGATGAAAATGAGACCAGGCTATGGATAGACATAAACTTCACCATGGGTTTTGTTGCTTTTTAGCATGGAGAGAAATGGGAACTGATTCTGCTTCTTGCTGGTGTGGGGTTTAGATAGTAGAATATATAGGATCTGCTTTTCTATTCACCTAGTATAGTTAATACTTCTTTTGTCAAGAAATAGTTAACACAGAAGCAAGATGACAAGGGTCAGCTGACAAATATGTTTTCAGAATGATAAGTAGACTAGGATTTGGAGCTGGATGGGAACAGGCTAATAGCAATCGCTCTTTGATGTTAGACAAAGACCTTCTTCTCTGGCCCATTTCTTCTCTCAGTACTCCCTATTCCCAACTGCTTTCAATATCCTTACTACTAATACCTGGCTTATTTCAACAAGAAACATTTTTGAAAATCCCTTCCTCCTCCCCATCATGGCTTCTGCTGCCAAGCTCCTGCCCACACTGTTAGCGAATCCCGTTTAACGAAGAATTTGCCTCTATACCAATATACTTTTTTTTTTTTGACACGGAGTCTGACTGTCGCCGAAGGTGGAGTGCAGTGGTGTGATCTCGGCTCACTGCAACCTCTGCCTACTGGGTTCCAGCTATTCTCCTGCCTCAGCCTCCCGAGTAACTGGGATTACAGGCGCCCACCACCACGCCTGGCTATATGCCAGTATTCTTGCCACAACCCTTCGAGTTTCTACAATTTTAGGTGAATAGTCAGATAACACTGGGGCCTAGAAATGATAAGAAAGAGGTTGGTTGGTGTATTATCTTCTGGGCTCAGCCTTTTCAGTTTACAAGTATCCCTCTCTCAGTTTTCCTTTTTAATTATAGGGAGTGTTGTTTTACTAATACTGGTTTTGTGCTGAAAGAAGAAAACAAAATTAACCAGATGACACTATTGGGGGAATGTAGAAGGTGAAGTTACAGTTAGAGCTTTAAGAAAGGCTTTTGTTTCTTTTTCAAAAAATTTTACTTAATTAAAAATGTTACTAAAGAATTGTTATTTTTTAGATGTAACAGTAGTGTTGTGGTTATGTTTTAAAAAAGACCTTTTAGAGATACATACTGAAATGTTTTTAGAGAAAAATAGGATATTTACTTCATCATAATAGGGGGTGAAGTGAGTGGAAGGTAGATGAAACAGGATTAGCTATAAGTTGATAATGGTTGAAACTGGGTAATGGGTACATAGGGGCTCATTATACTATTCTGTCTCTTTTTGTATATATTTGAAGATTTCCATTTCAAATAGAAAGTTAAGAAAAAAATTGTATAAAAATAAAATGAAAGTTAAAAATAAAATTGTATAAAAATAAAATGGAAAGTTAGGCAAAATAAGTTGTATAAAAATAAAAAGGTAATAATACTGGTAAAATTATGATATAATGCAAATACAGTTGGCTCTCTGCATTGTGGGTTCTGCGTCTGTGGATTCAACCCATGATGGATGGAAAATATTCTGAAGAAAAACATTGCATCTGTAATGAACATGTACAGACTTCATTATTCCCTAAACAAGATAACAACTGTTTACTAACATTTGCATTGTATTAGGAATTATAAGTAATCTAGAGATTATTTAAAGGATCTGGGAGGATGTACATATGTTGTACTACCCCATTTTGTATCTGGGACTTGAGCATTTGTAAATACTACCCCATTTTGTATCTGGGACTTGAGCATTTGTGGATTTCAGTATCTGCAGATTTTGGTATCTGAGGGAGGTCCTAGAACCAATTCTCCATGGATGACTGCTGAAAAGGGGTTACTGTCCTATAGATGAAGTGATTAAGAGCATGTAGCCAGATTAGCTAGATTTGAATCCCAATTCTACAACTTACTAGCAGTATAACTTGGAACAGGTTACTTAACTTCTCTGTGCCACAATTTCCTTATTTGTAAATGGAAGATAAGAATAGTACATACTTGGTAGGGTTGTTGTGAGAATAATATGAATTAATACAAGTAATCACAATAAATGCTAGTTAATATTATTACTTAAAAGAACAAGAAAATGAATGAGAAAAAGACAAACACCCTTGCAGAAAAATAGGGGAAAGTCCAGGATTAAGCAATTCACAAAAAAAGGAAATCCAAATGCCTTATATACATAAGAAGACTCCTTTTTACTAATAAGGATATAAAGATCAAACAACAAGATACCATCTCCCTCTCTCTCTCTCTCTATGTATGTGTGTATATTTCTGTGTGTGTGTGTGTGTGTGTGTGTGTGTGTGTGTGACGGAGTCTCGCTCTGTCACCCAGGCTGGAGTGCAGTGGTGCGATCTCGGCTCACTGCAAGCTCCACCTCCCAGGTTCACGCCATTCTCCCGCCTCAGTCTCCTGAGTAGCTGGGATTACAGGTGCCCATCACCATGCCCGGCTAATTTTGTTTTTGTGTTTTTAGTACAGACAGGGTTTCACTGTGTTAGCTAGGATGGTCTTGATCTCTTGACCTCGTGATCCGCCCACCTCTGCCTCCCAAAATGCTGGGTTTACAGGCGTGAGCCACTGCACCTGGCCCCATATATTTTTTTAAAGAGATGAGGTCTCAGGTACGTTGTCCAGGCTAAAGAGCAGTGGCCATTCACAGGCACCATCATAGCGCACTGTAGCCTTGAACTCCTAGACTCAAGCTTGTAGCTGGGTACCACCATGCCCAGCTAAGATACCATTTTATACCCATCAGGTTGGCAGAAGATAACAAGTCTGAAAATACCAAGTGTAGGCGAGGATGTAGAGTGATGGGAAAACCTCTTCATAGCACTTGAGTGGAAGTATAATTTGGTACTGTCCTTTAGAGAGTAGTTTGACAATATTTTGTAGAGTTGAAAAATGCCAATATTCTATTACCTAGGGTTTCCATTCTAATTTTATTCCCTAGTGAGACCTCCAGGACTCTGAATGTGAATACTGAAAGGAGCACTCCGTTTTATAACTCTCATATTGATAATAAACACCTTCTTTCTCTCTATTCCTCACCAACATAGCTGCCATTAGATCCCTCTAGCTGGGCATTTGTAGAACCTTCTTCTTCTCCTTCTCCTCCTCCTTCTCCTTCTCCTTCTTCCTTCTTCCTTCTTCTTCTTCTTCTTCTTCTTCTTTTTTTTTTTTTGAGAAAGAATCTTGCTCCGACACCCAGGCTGGAGAGCAATGGTGCAATCATAGCTCACTGCAACCTTGACATCTCAGGCTTAAACGATCCTCCTGCCTCAACTTGTCAAGTAGCTGGGACTACAGGGGAGTACAACCACACCCAGCTAATTTTTAAATTTTTTGTAGAGACGGGGTCTCACAGTGTTTCCCAGGCTCATCTTGAACTCCTGGGTTCAAGTGATCCTCTTGCCTAGGCCTTCCAACGCGGTGGGATTACAGGAGTGAGCCACTGTACCCAGCCTTCATTTGCTTCTTTAAAGTTTTCAAGGTCTGATGCTTTATCTTTAGTGGGTGATGAGGTCAGCTAGAAACTTGAGGACATAATAATCAAGTACCTACTTGCTCAGAGCAACTGTCTTACCCACTGCGAGACTTACAAAGTCCAAACTCCTCAGCTGGGTATTCCAGTTCCTTTGTAGTCTATCTTATCTTTTCTATCGATTCCCAATTTAAACCTTCTCATTTTAACAGATCAACCCCTTAACTACTATTTCTCTTTCACCTTATCTCAGTTTCTTGCGTAAACTTTGTTTACATCCACTTTCTACCTGAAATTCTTTTCTTCCTTGCCTTTCATCTGTTCTGTAACACCCTTCAAGGATGAGTTTAAATGGCACTTCTTCTAGAAATCTTTGTGATCACTCCAGCCCACAGTAATTTTCCATTCTGCTGAGATTCTATATTGGATATTACTATAATTATTGGTCTTTTTTAGCTTTAAATTTGTTTAACTCTTTCATGTGACCTACCATAGATATAAGATGAAATTCTTTTCCTCCAAAAGTTAACCTTCAGAAAAGAGATATTCTCTTTATATTTTACTTCTTATAAAGCATTTCTTGTTATTAGGCTTCCAGGGAGCTTATAGTCAGTTCATGAAAAAGGGTGAATAATTCTGTGTCACCATCTGCTAGTTCAGTCACTAACATTTTTTTGTAGAGATCAACTGCCATAATTGATTAACCAAAAAAGAGGAACCAAAAATCTGAGAAAGTTTTAGTTATTGTTCCTGTGAATATAATCTCCTAATTTGAAGTGTTGAAAGTAATTGTATACAAGCCTTAACATTAAAAATTTTTTTGAATCACTCACATTGATTATGGAACACACACATACATTATGGGGATCACAAATAAACACAACAGAATGAATGAAAAAAAAAAAAAAACGCTTATCCAGTGTTATGCAACTGGATTCTTGTGGTTTGAAATGAAATACCTAGAGACAATGTAGATTCTGAAAAGTGCTGTTATAAACTTTAAAATCTTAAAAAGTAGACAGTATTTTCTAGAAAATTCACTCAAAAAATAGCTTTATTGAAGGAAAAACATTGATGTTAAAGATGCATGTGAAGTTTGAATAATACGGTTTTTTGAAATTATAAAGGCAGAAAATACATTAATACTAAATGCATTAAATATACTGCTTAATTTTAAATATGTGTATATGTGTAAATAAATTTCTAAAAGTTTGTGTATTCAGGAGGACCACAGAGCTTCCCTTCCTGTATTCCTGTTTTAGTTTCACACACCTGTTGTTATCTGGGAAAATATTTGGGATAATCATATGTTAGTTAGTTATGGCATGTCTCGACTAAGTTCTTGCAGGGCAGACATGTCTTCTTTTTTTGTTTTCCATGTTTTTACCTGGCCAACTTCTACTTATTAAAACTCAGCACAGAGGTTGTTGCTGAGCAATCCTCTGGCATTGCTAGTTGGGATCATTTGCTTATCTCTGTCACATTGATCTCTTTGTGTAGTAAATTGTCTCCCTGATTAAATTGCTTGAACTTGAGGCCTGGGGGCTGTGTTTTTTTCATTTTGAGATATTAAGAACTTAAGCACAGCTCCTAGAATATAATGGTTGCTCAAAAAATATTAACAGAATAAGTAAATGGTGTGTCTTTTTTTTGTTCTTCTCCATGGTGCCTGTCATAGTGCTAAGATGTTGTTCAGTCAATACTTATTGAATTATTAGGAAAACATTCAGCTTCTGGGAATACTTCAGAAAAGCAATTAACCAAGCTTTGGGAAGTGTGAATTGAAAGGAAATTCAAGTGGAATTTGCATATTCTGAGGCATAATATTGAGGCTGTTCTCCGTCTCCAAATGGCTTCCTCCTTAAAAAATCGAGATGAGGGAGAAAGATCTCTGAAACTGAAGCTGGATTTCTGCATTTGGGAGATTAAGGTAAAACTTCTGCATAGCCCAGAGGAGTACTGTGCACACGTATCATGTGTGAGTATACAGAAAAAGATTGATGAAAGCCAAATTTAATTACTGAGATGGTTGTGGTGATAATCCCATTTTTCCCATCCAGTTTATAGTCTAGGAAGGGCCCTAATCCATACAGGGTAGTTTTTTTTTTTTTTTTTTACTTAGGGATCCAAACATCTGTCTCATTACAGCTATGTTTAAAATCTGAAGTAAAGCTGTTCGTTGAAATAGTTTTAGTGCAATATACAGAAATACTAAGAGATGAGAGATGTTATCAGAAAGATTATGGCTGTAATGAACATACAATATCAGTTAACTAACTGGAATTTCATTTTTGGGTAAAGAACCCAAATACTTAGATTTTGTCTTGCTTATTCAAGTTCTGCCTTTTTTTACGTCAACAAATCTATTTCCTGTTCCCAATAATGTTTTACTTTAATATGTATGCGAAGCAGCTACAGTGAAGGCAGTGGGATATATCAATGTTGCATTTAGCCAGTGAAATAGGTAGCTAGAAATGTTAAGGGAAACTGAAATAGAATTGATACTAGGAAGAAGCTGTTTATAGGAAGAGCCATGATCCATTATTGGGTCCTTGGCTCTGCAGCTCCATAGCTTCTCTCCCCACTACCGCCCCTCCCCCAGCCCCAAGTAGACCTGGAATTGATTAAGTTTTAGGAAATTGACTCACACTGATCACATTTGCATGAGATTGGTCAATGTGAATTTATTAATTTACAAAATAAAATTTACTGCCAAGTGATTCAAGAATTTGAATTGGCCACTTAGTGCTTTTGTTGCTTAATAATATCTATATGGAAAGCAAATAATAATCTGAAAGTTGTCACCTCATGTCAGGTGAACATGGAGTCAGAGCAGAGAGGTGGTGAGTGGAGGTATGATTTGTAGGATGGTCTTATTAGTTGTCATCATTAAAGTAGAATAGTCTGATTTCTTCTGTAGAAATGTACCTGTCAAGGGCATGAGGACCCATGTCCCTTGAATCTGCTGGGTGGAGCACAATTTCACCTTCACAGGCATAGAGGCAGTACTTCCTGCCTTCCCTTTTCTATACTCAATGCAAGCTTCCCATACTCGTCTATTCTCACAGTCTTTCTTCAGACATCTTAGTAATATTTATTTGCCTGCAGCTTTCTTTTATTCTAAATATAGTGTTAAAGTTCCTGGCCCCTTTTTTTTCTTTCCAATTTTAAAATATCATTTGATATTTAATCTCATCTATTATGAGTTTATAAATGCAGACACTTGGAGATGCCTTATTATTGATTTCTCCCTTGTATTGGTCACAAGGGAAGCTACTACTTTCATGGTACTGCACCTGAATGAGATGATTAAGAGATAGGATGTTCTATTGACATGCCTGTGTTTTCTCTGCCCCAAACACCCAGACCAAAAATTGTGCTGGGTATGCTGTCTTATTATTATGGGAAGGAAATACATGTACCCTCGGCACTACCTACATCATCTTATTTAATCCTTGTAATGATCCTTTGAGAAAATTATTATCCTATTTTAAATATGGGAAAAATTGGGCCAGGAGGCTTACGTGCTTTGCCTGAGGTCACATTTCTAGTAAATGCCTTCTTTCAAACACATATCTGTCTGAATCAAAGGCTTAATATTTTTCCTTGTTAACAAGGATTATTTTTATAGTTTTTATTATAAAAGTAAAGTGTGGTCATTACTCAAAGTCTGAAAAAAAGAAGAGTAGGAAGAAAAAATAAAGTCATTCATAGTCCCACTCCAGAGGAGATAAATACTGCTAGCCTAAACTTGTTTCACTTTATGCACTGCTTTGAATTAGCTAAGTAACCTGTCTACAGATTCTAGGTGGGCTTTATCGCAGAATACTTTTTTTTTTTTTTTTTTTTTTTTGAGACAGAGTCCTACTTTGTCGCCTAGGCTGGAGTGGTCTCAGACTCCTGACCTCAGATGATCTGCCTGCCTCGGCCTCCCAAAGTGTTGGGCTTACAGGTGTGAACCACTGTGCCTGGCCCCCAAAATAGTTTTATTTGCTTATTTTTATTATTTCATTTTATTATTTTTATTATTTAATTCATAAACCAAGTTATTATTAATTAAAACATGTTAAGGTCCCACCATACAACCAGCACAACACTAAGTGCAATGGGCAGTGCACCGAAGGACTATGATCCACGGGTCTCAGATTTGGAAGTTATTTCGTCCACAGCATCTTAGTTTCTGTTTGAACACGTCCAGTGGTGAGGAGCTCTCCCACACAGGGGCTGCAGTTCAGTTTTATATTTTGCTCTGGTTGTTAAGATGTGGTGCCAGACCCCCTCAGGAAACCTACGTGCAGTCTAGGGGAGATAAGATTAAATATATGAAATAATAGTCCATACTGCAAAATAACATTTATTTATTTATTTTATGTTTTTGAGACAGAGTCTCACTCTGTCGCCCAGGCTAGAGTGCAGTGGTGCAATTTCAGCTCACCACGACGTCCGCCTCCCAGGTACAAGCAATTCTCGTGCCTCAGCCTCCCAAGTAGTTGGGACTACAGTTGCGCACCACCACTGGTTAATTTTTATGTTTTTAGTAGAGATGGGGTTTCACCATGTCGGCCAGCCTGGTCTCGAACTCCTGACCTCAGGTGATCTGCCTGCCTCAGTCTCCCAAAGAGCTGGGATTACAGGCGTGAGCCACTGCGCCCAGCTCAAAATAACATTTAATTAGATGATGATACAGACTGTCAGTGCTGTGGGAGTTAGACAAGTAAGAATTGAAGAAAGACCAGCCTTCAAATAAAGAAGAGATAAGGGAACCCTTATTTGTTGAGCATAACCCTGAGTTTGGGCTAGCTGCTTTAATGTGTAATCTCGCTGATTATCACAGCAACCCTGAAAAGGTGGTATTAGTCCCACTTTGCACGCACGAGACATGCACTTTTTCCTCACCTGCATTACAATCTCTCTAAAATAGGTCTTGTGCTGTATTTTGGAGATTTCTTAAAATAACTTTTTTCTTATTATGAAAATGTACAGGATGTAGAAAATTTGGAAAATATAAAAATCACCTGTAATGTTACTCCATAGAGGTAACTATGATTATTAGTTTGCTGTATTTCTCACATACATAGAGTATATGCGCCTGTATTGCATACATAGGTGTATGTGTGTGCATTTGTATGTATATATGACTGTGTACTTAAATGTATATTTTGTATGTCTTTTGTACAAAATAAGATTACTATATATTATTTTGTTTATATTCTGTTTCTTAAATTTGGTAATCATTGTCCTATGTCATTAAAATTTTTATTTATTTTTTTGAGATGGACTCTCACTCTGTCACCCAGGCTGCAGTGTTGTGGCATGATCATACTTCACTACAGCCTTCATCTCTTGGCTTCAAGTGATCCTCCCCCCTCAGCCTCCTGTGTAACTGGGACTACAGGCATGAGCCATTGCACCTGGCCTGAAACTTTCTAAAACATAACTTAAGTGCTACAAAGAATTCTATTCTGCTATAATTGTGCTATGATTTATAACCAGTCAACCCCAACCCCTCATTAGTATTTAAGCTTTTTATAACTTTTTGCTAAGTCACGTTTATTATACTTTGATAAATATTCATGTATAAAATTATTTGTTTATATTTCTGATGACTTCCTATCAAGTTGTATGTATGTTTTAAGACTTGATTCAAAACTGACATCCAGAGAAGTTACGGCATTTATACTCTCACTAGTGGCAGTCTATGACGGTACCCAATTTTAGATATTCTCTCCAATCATGAATATTATCATTAAAAACAAACATTTCCTAATTTGACAGGTGAAAAATTACCTCTCATGGTTTTAATTTGTGTTTCTTTGACTAGCAAGAGGGTGAATATATGTTGGAATAGTCCTCTGAAGTGCTTCCAGCTTTGGATCTTCGTTTTACTAAGAGCCATAATGTATGGAGAAGAGAAGGCTAAAAGACTTTGTCTTATTTATAATGAATTATTCTGTGTCGCATCTTTTGACAGATCTCTGACATCTACATTAGTGGAGAATCAGGGGATATGTCAGCTAAGGAGAAACTACTCCTGTGGACCCAGAAGGTGACAGCTGGTTACACAGGAATCAAATGCACCAACTTTTCCTCCTGCTGGAGTGATGGGAAGATGTTCAATGCACTCATTCACCGATACCGGTAAGAACAGTGGAATTTCTGTGCTCCTGCAGGGCTTCTTCTCATCTCTTGTTTGTAATTAGTTATAATGCTATTTCCACCTCCTCAAGCAAAAATCAAAGCTTTGATTCATTTGTTCATTTGAAAAAGGAATATTTATGTAACTAATTTTCTAGGAACTGGGCACAAGGAGCAATGAAGAAAACAGTGAAAGTTTTTGCCCTCATGGAACTTTCCTTCCAGTAGGGAGAATAGGTAATAAATGTATGCCATCAAGCAGTGGTAAATGCAATGGCTGGATTAGAAAGTGGCAGAGGTTTGTGATATTTTGGACAGGGTGGTCAGAGATGGCCTCTTTGGTGAGCATGTTAGAGCAGAGCCATGAGGGAGTGAGTCATGCAGGCTTCTGGGGTCAGAGTGTTCCATTTGGAAGAAATACAAGTGCAAAGGGCCTGGAGTGAGGGCTTGCTTGGAGTGGTTTTGGAGTGGTTTAGGAACAGCAGGTGGCTGAAGTGAGATGAGGAAGATAGAAATTCTGAATGACAAAATTAAAAATTGTTGAGTTCTTAGTGGTCATAAACATGCCCTAATTTTCAGTGCTAACTGATGATATTTTTCCCATGACATTCAACAAACCTAAACTGTGTGTTTAAGTTTAGCATTAGGGAGCACTGAGCCCCTGGTGTATACTTAAAAATGGAATTTGTGCTCTTCTTAACCTCCTGCTTTTTCTCTAACTCAGTGTTTTTCAGCTCTGGGAACTTTTAGGAGGTTTTCTTTGTGTGAACTCATGTGTGATGTGTGGATGGTGACCTTTCATGTGCCTTGCTGGACTTTTACAGACCTGATCTGGTAGACATGGAGAGGGTACAAATCCAGAGTAACCGAGAGAATCTGGAACAGGCTTTTGAAGTGGCAGAAAGACTGGGGGTCACTCGTCTGCTGGATGCAGAAGGTGAGAGAGAGTTTACTGAACTGAGTAAGGAACATGTATTCAGTATTCCTTCTTTTGGCAAGTTCCTTTGTTCTGACTAAGAAATTTCTTGTCCATTCTCTGTCAGATGTGGATGTGCCATCTCCAGATGAAAAGTCTGTGATCACTTATGTGTCTTCAATTTATGATGCCTTCCCTAAAGTCCCTGAGGGTGGAGAAGGGATCAGTGCTACGGTAAAAGAACATTTTCCTAGAAGGCCTTCTGACTTTGATTCATTTGGGTGGAATGTATTGCTTAGACACTTTCTTAAGCACTGATGGTATACTCATGATATCAAACTATATATCCAGTATCTTTAGCATACATCGACATTATCCTTGGCCCTGGAAATGAGTCTAGATACTGCTGGTTTTGTAACAATTAGCATAGACTATTTGGTGCTAAATGCCAGCAAGGAATGTCCCTTTCATCCCTAACTGTAATTCAAGATGAGGAAGTGTTTTATTAGTCATTCATATATCAGCTTGATTAGGTAGATCACAGCTCTTTTCAGAATATTTTTAGTAGCTTGCTTTGTAGCCTTTCTTAGTGTCAAGAAATTGAATCCCAGCCTGAGAGCCCTTGAAGAGCTTTGAAACTGGTACTGTGAGCATTAAACTGAGCAGCATCTAGGCAATTAAAGGAAAGGGATTTTATATAGTTTGGAGTGGCCTGAGCTACTTCCTCTTGTGCTTGTTTTGGATATTGCTAATCAGGTGTGTGATGTTTACCTTCTGGCAATAGGAAGTGGACTCCAGGTGGCAAGAATACCAAAGCCGAGTGGACTCCCTCATTCCCTGGATCAAACAGCATACAATACTGATGTCAGATAAAACTTTTCCCCAAAACCCTGTTGAACTAAAGGTAAAGTCAAGGACTTAAATTTTTTTGGTAAAATCTTTCTAGGGAGTAAGTCTCCAAGCTTATTATCACTGCTGGCTTCTGGGTGAGGTGGTATGAAAAATTGGGTCCTAAAGTTTGTGTCCATTCATTCACCAAATATTAATTTTATAGGCACTTTATAACCAATATGTACACTTCAAAGAAACAGAAATTCTGGCCAAGGAGAGAGAAAAAGGAAGAATTGAGGAATTATATAAATTACTAGAGGTAAGAGAGCTTATCCTTTGCTGAGACTTGGGGTTTGCTGGTCTGTACTGTTGTTGCTTCTTGATTATAGATTCCTTGTATTCTCTTCCCAAACTGCATTAATAGAAGTACTCTCCTGGTGACAAATAATAGCACCACTCTCAGGTTGGTCTTAAAATATTGTGGTAAAGGGGCAGTGTCAGCCATCTCTGTTTTTTAAAGGGCTTATTGAAAAATGGCATATATTTATTCAGAAATCCTGAGTTTTGTGGATAAATTTTTCTGCTTCTCAGAGGAAAGCGGAATCTTTCCCTAGGGTGGAAAGAAGAGAGACTTCTGTTCAGAATTTGATTCCTAGAGAATTTGAAGTTGTAGAGATGAGACTTTAACTTTGCCAGAATAAAAGTTACTGAGAGGAAAGGAAGATTTATAGAAAGTGTAAAAGGAATGGTAGGACTTAGAGTAGGTAGTCCCTACATTCTAGAGGTGACTTTTCTGCTCTTAACCTCAAGGGTGAAGAACCTGATACATATTTGATTGTTTTTCCATGTTAGACAATAGGAAAAACTGCTGAATGGCTGGGTAAGGAAGCAAAAAGTGATGTGTAAATCAAAACTGGGTCAAGAGGGCATGGCTGTGTTTTTGGACTGAAAGAGTGTCTCTTTCAGGTGTGGATTGAATTTGGCCGAATTAAACTGCCTCAAGGTTATCACCCTAATGATGTGGAAGAAGAGTGGGGAAAGCTCATCATAGAGATGCTGGAGCGAGAGAAATCACTTCGGCCGGCTGTGGAGAGGTGGGTCCAGATCCTGAGAGTGGTCTGACATTATTTATTGAGCTGCTGTGAACCTTTCACATGACTATAGTTTTATCTTATTTCAGGCTGGAATTGCTGCTACAGATTGCAAACAAAATTCAGAATGGTGCTTTGAACTGTGAAGAAAAACTGACACTAGCTAAGAATACCTTGCAGGCTGTAAGTCTCTTGACTGTTTTGTCCCACATCTATGTCACATGTTTTCTGCTTCTCACCCTCTGCTCTAATGGTTGAAGTTAGCAATCGAGGAATCCAGATGTATTACTTCCCTTTTCTTTGGAATTGCAGTAGATTCCTTGGCTCCCTCTGTCCTAGTGAGTGGGGCAATGGAAGTTTTCCCACTGTTATTCTCTCTTCCTGTCTCAGGATGCTGCTCATCTGGAATCAGGACAACCGGTACAATGTGAGTCAGATGTCATTATGTACATTCAGGAGTGTGAAGGTCTCATCAGGCAGCTGCAGGTGGATCTCCAGATCCTGCGGGATGAGAATTACTACCAGCTAGAAGAGCTGGCTTTTAGGTGAGAAACAAGGGACTCAAACGGAGCGCTTGCTTGCTTACTGCTGAGACTCATGGATCAAGAGTAGAGCAAGAGTCAGGCACTTAATCTTTTAACTTGGACATTTGAGGTCAGTGTCTCAATGGAGATACTACAGGTATCTTGGGCAGCAATGTTCTGTTAGTGGAGGACAGTTTCTCCTTATTGCACCCCTATCCTACTAAGTACCCATAGGATTACTTCAGTCGTTGTGGCCTTTTATAACATCCCACATACTTTCTTTTAATTAATTAATTAATTAAAGACAGGGTCTCACTTTTGTTGCCCAGGCTGGAATGCAGTGGCACAATCATGGCTCACTGCAGCGTCGACTTCCTGGGCTCAAGCAATCCTTCCACCTCAGCCTCCCAGGTAGCTAGGCCTGTAAGTGCAGGCTGCCATGCCCAGCTAATTTTTGTATTTTTAGTAGAGACGGGGTTTTGCCATCTTGCCCATGCTGATCTCAATCTCCTGGGCTCAAGCGATCCTCCTGCCTCAGCCTCCCAAAGTGCTGGGATTACAGGCATGAGCCACTATATCTGGCCCGTTCTCATATATTTTAGAATGACCTGCAGGGGTGGGACACAACACAACTTCTGATTTAGAAACATTGGTGATCCATCACATTCTTTTTATAGGGGAGAAAACTGAGACCCACAGAAGATGAAAATTATGTTAAGTCCTGTGGCTGGTTTTTTTTGTTTTCTTTTTTTTTGAGACGGCATCTCACTCTGTAGCCCAGGATGGAGTGCAGTGGCACAATCTCAGCTCACTGCGACTTCCGCCTCCTGGGTCCAAGCAATTCTCCTGCCTCAGCCTCGGAGTAGCTGGGAGGACAGGCGTGGACCACCATGCCCAGCTAATTTTTGTATTTTTACTAGAGATGGGGTTTCACCATGTTGGCCAGGCTGGTCTTGAATTCCTGACCTTGTGATCCACCTGTCTCGGCCTCCCAAGGCTAGTTTTACAGAGCCAAGACTAGGACCCACATTTCTTGACCCCTAATCCATTGTTTGTTTTATTATACTATTTGAGAGTTATATAAATAGTATTGTTAGCTTCCCTCCAGTTAACACTGTAATTTGGCATTTGTCTTAAAAACAATTCTGAACTAGATGGAGATGTTAATAATATCACCTTGTATTCATATAGCACTTTTTCTAAACACTTTTCCTTATATGATCTCATTTTTATTTTTTGTTTTTTATTTTATTTTTTTTGAGACGGGGTCTTGCTCTGTCACCCAGGCTGGGATGCAGTGGTATGATCTCAGCTCACTGCAACCTCCGCTTCCTGAGCTCAAGCAATTCTCCTACCTCAGCCTCCTGAGTAGATGGGACTACAGGCTTGTGCCAATACACCTGGCTAATTTTCGTATTTTTAGTACAGACAGGGTTTCACCATGTTGGCCAGGGTGGCTCATTTTTATTTTTATCATATCTTTGTCAAATGGATAAGGAAGATTTTATTTTTAAAAAGTATACTATAGATTTAAATCCCTTCCTTTTTTCTCTTCTTCCATTTCAGGGTCATGCGTCTGCAGGATGAGCTGGTCACCTTGCGCCTAGAGTGTACAAACCTATACCGGAAGGGCCATTTCACTTCACTTGAATTGGTTCCACCCTCTACTTTAACCACTACTCATCTGAAAGCAGAACCCTTAACCAAGGCACCCTATTCTTCTTCTACCTCCTGGTTCCGAAAGCCTATGACTCGGGCTGAACTTGTGGCTATCAGCTCCTCTGAAGATGAAGGCAGTCTCCGATTTGTGTATGAACTACTGTCTTGGGTAGAAGAGATGCAGGTGGGTGTATATCCAAAAGCTTATGCAGTACACTAATGTTTACCGGATTTAGCAGCTTATATAAGAGGACAAGATTGCTTTGTGTTCCCTGTGCACATTCCCTTAATTATTATTATTCCTTTATTTGAGTGATGGGGTCTTGCTATGTTGCCCAGGCTGGACTGGGGCTGAAGTGATCCTCCTGCCTCAGCCTCTTGAGTAGCTGGGACAATAGGTATATACCACCATACCTGGCTTGACTTTCTTAATTATTGATGCTGCCTGAGACCCAAGCCCCCTTCTCCTTAAATCTTGCATGGATGAGGTTGGCACAAATTCTCACAGTCCCATACTGAATAGCATACAGTTTTCCCTTTGGGAATCTTTTCCCTCAGCTAACTGTACTCTAAGCGAGAGCTTGGAGAAAATTGCCATGTCATACATCTGTTATCTTTTTTTACTTAAATTTTTTTGTGTGGGGGTACATAGAAGGTATATATATTGATACGATACATGAGATATTTTGATACAGGCATGTAATGTATAATCACATCATAGAAAATGGGGTATCTGTCATCTTAAGAAATTTATCCTTTGTGTTACAAACAATCCAGTTATACTCTTTTTTTTTTTTTTTTTTTTGAGATGGAGTCTTGCTCTGTCACCCAGGCTGGAGTGCAGTGGCACGATCTCGGCTCACTGCAAGCTCTGCCTCCCGGGTTTACGACATTCTCCTGCCTCAGCCCCCCAAGTAGCTGGGACTACAGGCGCCCGCCATCTCGCCCGTCTAGTTTTTTTTTTTTTTTGTATTTTTTAGTAGAGACGGGGTTTCACCGTGTAGACCAGGATGGTCTCGATCTCCTGACCTCGTGATCCACCCGTCTCGGCCTCCCAAAGTGCTGGGATTACAGGCTTGAGCCACCGCACCCGGCCGATACTCTTTTAGTTATTTAAAAATGTATAGGCTGGGGGCCGGGCGCGGTGGCTTACACCTGTATTCCCAGCACTTTGGGAGGCCTAGGTGGGCGGATCACGAGGTCAGGAGATCAAGACCATCCTGGCTACACGGTGAAACCCCATCTCTACTAAAAATATAAAAAATTAGCCGGGAGTGTTGGCAGGCGCCTGTAGTCCCAGCTTCTCAGGAGGCTGAGGCAGAAGAATGGCGTGAACCAGGGAGGTGGAGCTTGCAGTGAGCCGAGATCGCACCTCCGTACTCCAGCCTGGGCGACAGAGCGAGACGCTATCTCAAAAAAAAAAAGAAAGTACAGACTGGGTGCAGTGACTCACACCTATAATCCTAGCACTTTGGGAGGCTGAGGTGGGCGGATTGTGTGAGTCCAGGAGTTCAAGACCACAAATCTGGGCAACAGGCGAAACCCCATCTCTATGGAAAATTAACCAGGAATGATGGCGCACACCTGTGGTCCCAGCTACTTGGGAGGTTGAGGTGGGAGGATCACTTGAGCCTGGGAGGCAGAGGTTGCAGCGAGCCAAGATAGCACTGCTGTGCTCCAGCCTGGGCAACAGAGCAGTACCCCATTTCAAAACTAAAAGTTTAAACAAAAAAAAGTACAAGTAAATTATTTTGACTGTAGTCATCCTGTTGTTCTATCAGATGCTAGGTAGTATTCATTCTTTAACTATTTTTTTTTGTACCCATTAATCATCCCCACCTCCCTTTGACCCCATACTACTCTTCCCAGCCTGTTTTGATTTATACATCCCACAACTAAGTGAGAACATACGATGTTTGTCTTTCTGTGCCTAGCACATTTCACTTAACATAATAACCTTTAGTTCCATCCATACTGTTGCAAATGACAAGTTCTCATTCTTTTTTATGATTGAATAGTACTCCATTATGTTTAAGTACCACATTTTCTTTCTCCATTCATCTGTGATGGACACTTAGGTTGCTTCCAAATTCTGGCTATTGTCAGTAGTGGTGCAACAAACATGTGGAAATGCAGATCTCTTTGATACACTGATTTCCTTTCTTTTGAGTATACACCCAGCAGTGGGATTGCTAGATCATATGGTAGCTCTATTGTTAGTGATCTGAGGAATCTCCAAACTGTTCTCCATAGTGTTTGTACTAATTTACATTCCCACCAACAGCATACAAGGCTTCCGTTTTCTCCATATCCTCGCCAGCATTTGTATATTGCCTGTCTTTTGGATAAAACCCATTTTAACTGGGGTGAGATGATATCACATTGTAGTTTTGATTTGCATTTCTCTGATAATCAGTGATGTTGAGCACCTTTTCATATGCCTGTTTGCCATTTGTGTGTCTTCTTTTGAGAAATGTCTATTCAAATCTTTTGCTCATTTTTAATTGGATTATTAGATTTTTTTTTTCCAGTAGAGTTGTTTGAGCTCCTTATATATTCCAGTTATTAATCCCTTGTCAGATGAGTAGTTTGCAAACATTTTATCCCATTCTGTGGGTTGTCCCCACGCCTTTTTTTTTTGAGACAGAGTCTCATTCTGTCTCCCAGGCTGGAGTGCAATGGCGCAATCTCGACTCACCGCAATCTCTGGATTCTAAGCAATTCTCATACCTCAGCCTCCCAAGTAGCTGGGATTACAGGCATGCGCCACTATGCCCGGCTAATTTTGTATTTTTAGTAGAGATGGGATTTCACCATGTTGGCCAGGCTGGTCTCAAACTCCTGACCTCAGGTGATCCACCTACCTTGTCCTCCCAAAGTGCTGGGATTGCAGGTGTGAACCACCGTGCCCAGCCTGTCCCTTTCCTTTGTTGATTCACTGTGCAGTAGCTTTTTAACTTGATGTAATCCCATTTGTTCATTTTAGCTTTGGTTGCCTGTGTTTGGGTGGTATTACTCAAGAAATTTTTTCCTAGACCAGTGTCTTAGAAAGTGTTTCCAGTATTTTCTTGTAGTAGTTTCATAGTTTAAGGTGTTAATCCATTTTGATTTGATTTTTGTATATGACAAGGGACTGGGGTCAAGTTTCATTCTTCTACATACGGATATCCAGTTTTCCCAGCACAATTAATCGAAGAGACTGTCCTTACCCCAGTATATGTTCTTGGCACCTTTGTTGAAAATGAGTTCATTGTAGGTGTATGGATTTGTTTCTGGGTTCTGTATTCTGTTCCGTTGGTCTGTGTGTCCAGTTCTAGGCTAGTACTATGCTGTTTTGGTTACTATAGCTCTGTAGTATAATTTGAAGTCAGGTAATGTGATTCCTCTGGTTTTGTTCTTTTTGCTCAGGATAACTTTGACCATTTTGGGTCTTTTGTGGTTCCATATAAATTTTAGAATAGTTTTTTCTATTTCTGTGAAGAATGTCTTGTATTTTTTATAGGGTAAATCTGTTTTTTTTTTTAAATTCTCTCATTAACAGAGGAGTTTATTCTTCATTTTTCATTGTTGATCATAACTTTTTTTATTTTTTTGAGATGGAGTTTCACTCTTGTTGCCCAAGCTGGAGTGCAATGGTGAGATCTCAGCTCACTGCAACCTCTGCCTCCTGGGTTCAAGCAATTCTCCTGCCTCAGCCTCCCTAGTAGCTGGGATTACAGGCATGTGCCACCATGCCCAGCTAATTTGTTTTTTTGGTTTTTTTTTTTTTTTTAGTAGAAACAGGGTTTCACTGTGTTAGCCAGGCTAGTCTCGAACTCCTGACCCTCAGGTGATCTGCCCACCTTGGCCTCCCAAAGTGCTAGGATTACAGGCGTGAGCCATCGCGCTGGCCTCAACCTTTTTTTTTTTTTTTTTTTTGGAGACAGAGTCTCACTCTGTCACCCAGGCTGGAGTGCTGGAGTACAGTGGCACGATCTCCACTCATTGCAGTCTCTGCCTCCTGGGTTCAAGCCAAGCAATTCTCCTGCCTTAGCCTCCAGAGTAGCTGGGATTACAGGTGCCCAGCACCATGCCTGGCTAATTTTTGTATTTTTAGTAGAGATAGGGTTTCACCATGTTGACCAGGCTAGTCTCGAACTCCTGACCTCAGGTGATCCACCCACCTCAGCCCCCCAAAGTACTGGGATCACAGGCATGAGCCACTGTGCCTGGCAATCATAACTCTTAAGTTTAAGCAAGACTACTGTATTCTACAGTTCCAAGGGGCCCTATTTACATGTGTTCTATGATAGTGGTTCAAATTTGATATTGCCCTTATCTTTCTAACCCTTTTGTTTTATATTAAATTCTTCCTATGTCCACATAATATATTCCCCATGTAACAATAAATAAAAATATCCCGAAATAAACTGTTTTGAAATTATCTTCCATTGGCCAATAGTTGATGTCATGAATGAAGCTAAATATTTTCAGATACTTCCTTGTTATATCAGTTATGATTGTGAAATGAAAAGACTCCATAAAGAAAAATGCCTAAAGTGTAAAGTTAAGCATTTTAAGCCTGTGAAGTTCCCTTTCCCTTCTGGTTAATTGCTCTAGGAATGTATACTAATAATGCAGCAGGAAAAGCTGCTCTATTGTATAATTGGTGGGCTCTGCTCTTCTGCTCCTTAGGGGTGATGATGGTGTAATTTTTTTGTAAGAGGCTGTAGATTGAAGGAGATGGCCTAGATGTCTTTTGCTCAGTCCTCTACCCCTTGCTTCCTTGTCCAAACGTTGATTCTGACCGTTTTCCTACCAAGCCATTCAGTAAATTATGTGGTATATGTTTTTTCTTTTTCAGATGAAACTGGAACGAGCAGAGTGGGGCAATGACCTGCCTAGTGTGGAGTTGCAGTTAGAAACGCAGCAGCACATCCATACCAGTGTAGAAGAGCTGGGCTCAAGCGTCAAGGAGGCCAGGTTGTATGAGGTGCGTAGCCTTCAGAATCCACATTACGGGAGGTATGTGGATGGAACAGATGAAAGGACGGTACACACAATAAAGCTGTATCGAAGTACGAGGGTGCTCTGGAAGAGAATAATGATGAGGAAGAGCGGTTTATGACAAATTCCCTTTTCACATGAAGTGTTTCTGTTAATCTTTGAAATAAACTTGTGAGAAAAGTATTTTTATTAACCCCTTTTTACTAAAAAGAAAAGTGATACTAGAAGCTGAGAGGTCAGAATTAGTAAGTAGTGGATGCAGATCCAAACTCAAGCCCTCTGCCTCTATAAATTCAGGCACTTTTTACTTCCCCATCTGCCTGCAGTTGAGAGCTGGTATAGAGAAACTATTCACACAGTTTTCTCTCTCCTTCAGTCTCTGTTCTATCTTCCCATTTTATATTTCAACTCTTCCCTTCAAAAAAACAATTGAGTGGGAATCATCAGGCATTGGTTTTGCTTAGAAGCTAGCTACCAGAATTGCTGGAAACATGGGATAGTGAGGTCTGTTGTTTGTAATTACCCTGCTCAACTGTTGCCCACTCAGTGCTACTCCAAGCTATGAAATGTGACTCAGAAATTTGTTGTCCAAGCTTCTCTTTTCTTAGAGCAACCAATCCATATCTCTATCTAGACATAATATTTGCATAGTTGTAACCATAACACATAGTTTACTTACTCTTTCTCCAATGTATTTTTATTTCATTCTTTTCTAATCAGGGAAAGATGTCCCAGAATTTCCATACCAGCTATGCTGAAACTCTTGGAAAGCTGGAGACACAGTATTGTAAATTGAAGGTAAGTTTCTGCCGATTGTCTTATGTTCTGCTCATACAGAGTCTGGTGTCCCCCAATCAGTTCTCTTACCTAATCCAGAAATCTCCTGGTTTGGCCCTGTTTTGGTTTTCTGCTTATTAGGTTATGCCATTTACTATGCACTTATTCATATGTATTATAACATTTTCTTAACGGGTCAGAAACTACTGTTCTTGAAAGTTTTAAATAAATATAACCTATCCTAGGTATTGTGCTTCAGCAAACCTGTGGCTATATGCACTTTGAGAGACCAAAACTAAAAGTTTGAGATTGTAGAGAGAGGGCTTTCCCTCTGATCTGTTGTTTTTCATCCCAGTTTATCAAGATTGTCCAGAGTAGGACAGCCCAGGACCATTCTTTATCCAGGGAGCACCACAAAGACCTTATGAATTCTGTCTTCTACTTAGGATTGACAAGAGTTCTGGGAGTCTTATATCAAACTTATACAAAACTTGAATCCATGGGGAAAAATCCAGAGATTGAAAGCAAATTCATTTCCTGAGTTACTTTCTCCTTTGATGTCAAATGTGCTATCTTCTACACAAAGGCTAGCAGTCTAACCTTATAATCCTTGCTTTGTCTAGGAAACTTCTAGCTTCCGGATGAGGCACCTTCAGAGCCTGCATAAATTTGTTTCCAGAGCTACAGCTGAGTTGATCTGGTTGAATGAGAAGGAGGAGGAGGAACTAGCATATGACTGGAGTGACAACAATTCCAATATCTCAGCCAAGAGAAATTACTTCTCTGTGAGTAGCACAGCAGCAGGCCTGTATTATTTATTTAACAGCAGCAGCAGGAGACAGGGGCTAGTCTGCTGAAAGCTTGGGTGGCTGGAGTTGCATTCTGCTAGATAGAAATAGGGGCCCTACTCAGTGCATCCATTTATGTGAGAAGTGTAAATGGAGAGAGGGACAGTAGAACCCTAGAATTAATTTATCTAGAATGCATTTAGAATGGCAGTGTCTTGGGTGAATACAGCAGCAATCTGTAAATTGAGTCATTTCAGAAGCAATACAGCTTTGTGGTTAAGATCATAGGCTTTAGAGTGCCTAAGTTCAAATTCTTATTCTTCCACTAACTAGCTCTGTAACCTTGGGAAGTCATTTGATCTCTCTGGACCTCCATAAAATGAGATAATAGCACCACTTCGAAGCTATCCCCTTCCCTAATAGCACGTATTCCCAAAGGGTTGTGTAAAATATTAAGATTTAATAAGCTAACCTAGACAAAGCATTTAGTATAGTATTGTTTAACTGGGATATGCTCTGGACTTTCCACAAATTTCTGAATTCTCCTTAATTCATTTATTAACTTTTTTGTTTCAATCTCTTTGTTTGTAAAATGGGAAGGGAAACTTAACATTGGACAATAGGATACTGTTTTTTATTCTTTTCACTGAAAGATGTAGACAAGTTAGGATTAGTTTTTGCTACTTTTAGTATTTTCACACTGAGAAGATTTTTAAAGATTTTGTAAACTATGCAATAGGGAGTTTCTTGTTTTTGTTTTTAACATGCACTTTAGATACTTTAGAAGGAAGAATGCATACTATAATACAATAAACAGGCTATGTGAGAACTGAAATTAGGCTATAACAGAGATATAAAGAAAGTGCTCTGAAAGCATAGTAAGGATCAGTATCCAGCTTCACAGAAGAGCTGGCATTTAACTTGGGTCCTGTAGTTAATAGAATGTAGTCAATGGAGAGCATTGTAGGCTGAATAGTCTAAGCAAAGCCAGCCAGTCACTGATACCCATGTCCTGGTGTGTCATGTACTGGTGTGGGTGCTGATGTGCAGGAACTGTCCACTCCAGACAAGTTATCTCCTTTCTGTGGTCCAATGCTCATTCTGTGTTCTCGCATTTTACTCACATCTGGGTCAAGTCCCATGTCCTTTGTGAATATTTTCTAGTAATTCTAGTGTTTGTGCCCTTCTCTGCAATCCTCTGGCATGCACTGTTTATACATCTCATTTTGCCACCAATTCTATATTGTAGGTTCCTTGAAAATAGGGGAGGGAAGGCCGGGCGCGGTGGCTCACACCTGTAATCCCAGCACTTTGGGAGGCCGAGGTGGGCGGATCACGAGGTCAGGAGATCGAAACCCTCCTGGCTAACATGGTGAAACCCCGTCTCTACTAAAAATACAAAAAATTAGCCAGGCATGGTGGCGGACGCCTGTAGTCCCAGCTACTCGGGAGGCTGAGGCAGGAGAATGGCATGAACCCGGGAGGCGGAGCTTGCAGTGAGCCAAGATGCAGCCACTGCACTCCAACCTGGGCAACAGAGCGAGACTCTGTCTCAAAAAAAAAAAAAAAAATAGGGGAGGGAACACAGCTTTTATTTATGCTAGCCACTCCCCACTGCCAAGAGCACTTATTCTGTAAAATTGAATTCAATTTTCAGGAGTTGACGATGGAACTGGAGGAGAAACAGGATGTGTTTCGTTCTCTACAAGATACAGCAGAACTACTTTCACTTGAGAACCACCCAGCCAAGCAGACAGTGGAGGTGTGTGACTCGAGAATATGTGGAGGTCAAATGTTGAGAGGTTGTTGTTATAAAAGTGTTCAAATTAGAGACTTTGTTCAACTGAAAGACTTGGAGGAAGTGTCAGGGATCATTTGTCTTGGGTCTTCTCTCTTTTCATTCCTGACTATTCCTGTGTCCCTCAAAAGCCTGCAAACATTTCTGTTAGTCTAAGGAGACTGCTGAGAGAAACAATAGAAGGTACATTGGCTCCCAGCTTTCGGAGGAAAAGCGGACTTGACCATATTTCTTCAAGTAACTGTCCAGACAGATCCTGACTTGACTCTTGTTGGTGTGGTGCCTTTGACAAAAGAAGAGAAACAGTGGAAGAATTCTGGAGGAATTTATGCCTGGGTTTTGCTGCCTGGATCATTTACTTACAACTGAGTGTGGAAGAGGCCTTTTCTATGTAACCCCCTCTAACAAAACCATTTTGGATTAAAGGAACACCTCTTACACATGGGAAGCATTGAGCAGATGCCAGTCAAGTATCTCCACATCTTTTCGGTTGGCTTCTCTATCATTAGCAGAGTTGTACTTGGAAAATAGTATTGCATATATATATATTGAGTCTGTTAAACTCATGCCCTTCTGTCTGTGTGCTTGTTTGTTTATTGCAGGCTTATAGTGCTGCTGTCCAGTCCCAGTTGCAGTGGATGAAGCAGCTGTGCCTATGTGTTGAGCAGCATGTGAAAGAGAATACTGCTTATTTTCAGGTGTGATGGATTTCTGTGTTTGTGTGTGTGTGTACATATGTATGTTGAAGGTGAGATTACAAACACATCTGCATTAGTGTGCTTTTGCTGTATAAACCACCACCTTAAAATTTAGTTGCTTAAAACAATAATCATTTAGATAGCTCGTGATTCAGTAGGTGAGTACTTTGGGCAGGGCTCAGCTAAGTAAGTGGCTCATCTTATCTTGCCTGTCTTACTCATGGCTGCAGATAGGCTGGGGGTTGGTTGGTCCCAAATGGCATTGCTCATGTCTAAGAGTTGGCTAGGTGCTGGAGCACCAAGCCATGTGTCTCTAGCATCCAGTAGCTTTCTTCACAACGTGGCTGTGTTTCATAAGCAGCAAGAGAGAGCAAGTCCTAGAGCACAAGCCCTTTTTTTCTGCTTCTGTCACATTTATTAATGTGCCTTTGGTTAAAGCCAGACATGTGGCTATGCCTAACTTCAAGTTAAGGAGAAATAGACTCCACTTCTTGATGGTAGGAGCTGCAAAATATTATGATTTTTTTTTCTTTTTTCAATCTGTCAGAACATGAAAGAATGTACTGCTGGCCGGGCGCGGTGACTCATGCCTGTAATCCTAGCACTTTGGGAGGCCAAGGCGGGCAGATCACTTAAGGTCAGGAGTTCAAGACCAGCCTGGCCAACATGGTGAAACCCCTTCTGTATTAAAAATACAAAAATTAGCTGGGTGTGGTAGCACACACCTGTAGTCCCAGCTACTTGGGAAGCTGAAGCAGGAGAAATAGTTGAACCTGGGAGGCAGAGGTTGCAGTGAGCCAAGATCACACCACTGCACTCCAGCCTGGATGACAGAGCAAGTGTCTTTAAAAAAAAAAAAAAGGTACTGCTTATTTTCAGGTGAGGTGGGAGGAGGAAATAAGCCGTTATCTCTGTTTTTGTCCTAATTTTTTTTTTTTTTTTTTGAGACGGAGTCTCACTTTGTCGCCCAGGCTGGAGTGCAGTGGCGCGATCTCGGCTCACTGCAAACTCTGCCTCCCGGGTTCACGCCATTCTCCTGCCTTAGCCTCCTGAGTAGCTGTGACTACAGGTGCCTGCCTAATTTTTTTTGTATTTTTTTAATAGAGACGGGGTTTCACCATCTTAGCCAGGAAGGTCTTGATCTCCTGACCTCATGATCCGCCCACCTCAGCCTCCCAAATAGCTGGGATTACAGGCATGAGCCACCATGCCCGGCCGTTTGCCCTAAATTAAATAGTCTCCCTGATTATTTCATAATATGAATTGAAACATTTGATCACTCAACCTTAGGTTTTTCATGAAATACACCCCACAGCCAAGTACTGTACCTAGCCAGAAGTCAAGAGGAAAGAGCAGTGATTTCTGAGGGGGTGAAACAGCTAACTTTTCTATAGGGTAGGGTTTGGGGTAGTCAACACTAATATTTTGCTGCATGGCTTTTTAAGTCCTTCGGTTTATGTTTCAGTGGTCCTTGTAATGAACTCTCACTAATCCAGTAGGGTGTAATCAGCTTTGCTAAGCTCTGCATAGTAAAATTGTTCTTTCTCAGTTAACATTCCGGGTGTTCTGATGTTTTGAGCAGAAGGCATCCATCCTTCCTTTGTATTCCCATAGTTCTTCAGTGATGCGCGAGAGCTGGAGTCATTCTTGAGGAACCTCCAAGATTCCATTAAACGAAAATATTCCTGTGACCACAACACCAGCTTATCCCGCCTTGAAGACCTGCTCCAGGACTCCATGGTGGGTGTTGCCTCAGTGGGGATGATTACTTCTGAGAAAGAGAGTAAACCATATCAGCTGCTGCTGTTTATATCCTTGAAAGCTCCAGGGCAGTGGGCCGTTGTTGTAATAAAGTTTGGCTTACATTCAAATAGAGTTTAATCGATGTTGTTCTGTCTCTTTCCTTTTTTCCTTTTCTTTTCTTAAAGAAGTTGCTAATAAGATTTCTTTGGGTATGTTATTGAAGTAAAGTCCTAGTCTTCTCCTCTGAGCCACTTTGAGCTCCTTATACTTTCTTTGCATTTTTCTTGTTTTAATGTAATAGTTGGAGCCAAGGATGAGGTGTTGAGCATGAAAAAATGGTTGAAGGGGATTAGTTTATCAAATTCTTTGTTACTCTCATATCCAAAAAAAGAACTAAAAAAAAAAAAAGAAAAACAAAAACAAAGGAATACACCTAAGTTAAAATTTTCCTCCTTGGTAGTTTTCTTTTGGATGATAATTAAAATTGATTTTAATTCAAAGAAACATGTAATGTAATATTTGTGCAGTTATTTATGAAGCAATATTTTTAAGAAATAGTTTTATATTCAGTATTTAGTTCAAATCAATTTTATGTTCATTTTCTCCAATGAATTATTTCTTCAGGAGTGCTGGTAATTAGCAGAAAGACTACTTGTGTTTAGTGAATGTACATTACACAGAGTTGGCAAGACAAGGCTCAAGCTACATCTCAAATTAAGATAGAAATGTATATGTAATAAGGAACTTACTTTTCCTTTGTGAGAAGCAAGGGGAACCTTGCATTTCAATAGAAAAGTCTAAATAAGAGAACTAGAGTAACCCAAAACAGTTCATTTTTTTTTAGTGGGTAAGATTTGAGCATTTGTGAATATAAGATTTTTTTTTATTTATTTTTTTACACTTTCAGGTATTGTAAACCTATGAGTGGTTTTACATTCACCTGGGCAAATAGTCTGTTAATTTAATTTGGAATGAAGGATGAAAACCTGACTTTTCAGATGTTGTCTCTAAAATGTCTCTCTCGGAGGTACTACAAGTATGAAGGAGGAATATAATCCTTGGCTATTATCTCCTCCCTCCCACAGAGTACCTTCTGTCATAGGGTAACTCCTCTGCAATGGTTGTCATATCTTCTCTTCTCGAGGGTCGCTGCTCTGTTCCCTCCTCTCCAGGTCAGGGTCATCGGGTTGGCGGCGTCATCGGGGCATGGAGTCACCTGGGTCTGCTCCTCAGCTTGTCCGTCAGGTTCGGGAGCATCTGTCCTGGCTTCTGGTTCTTTTCAGAACTTTTACCACGCTGAGCACTTGGTCTCTGGAGCTTGAGCTGTTTGGCTGTGGGTTAGACAGAAATTGACATCTTATTTCAAGGAAACTGAAATGGGTAGACCAGCTCTCAAGTATGGAAATGTGGCTGTCTCCCTGATATATTCCATTCCTCTTTCTTAACTAATAAGTTAAAGTTGTATTTCTTCCAATCATGCTCCCGGGGACAGGCACAGGTAGTTTATTTAAGCATTTCTTTTTCTTTACTTGCATATTCTTAGTTCTTTAATGACATTTCCTAACATTATTAACTCTTTACTCTCATCACATCTACATCCATCCTAAGAAAGCCATCTTCTGGGGAGACTTTTACACCTCAAAATGGGCTTGAAACATCCGGGTTAATGGATAAAGTTTATCTTTTACTCTTTAATGGAATTGGTAATGGTTTACTACCAATTTTGTTAACAAGAAGTTTATTCGTTTTTAAGATTATTGGATTTGCAGAGATTTGAGAGTTTCAATTTTGCATGATACTTCTTTCTAACCAATCAAATTTATATGAATATAGCACAGCAAATACTGAGAGGTAAACCCTAAATCATTTGTCATGATACCTTTACCAACAGCATTGTTGGTTGAAGAGCTAAGATCTTTCTCTAGAAAGCTTGACTCAATTTAGGAAAATAAAATATTTAGAGTAGAGCTTGGGAGATATAATTATTTTTAAAAATTTAAATGAGTATAACTAGCTTCTCCTAAGCAAAAAGGGAAGAACTAGTTTCTACCAGTGAGAAATTGACTAATAATAATATACCTATTATTGATTTTAACTTTCATGTTCTCTGAATCATGTTTAGATAAATTTTTTATTAGCTATATAGCTGTATTTGGAAGCTAGAAGTATTTGTTTTTATTTTGGTTTTTGCATGTGACTTTATGGTTCATTGAAAGTGGCACAGGGAGAAAGCTGCAAAGTTTGAGTGCAAAAGCACTTGGTAGAAGACAGAAACATTCTCTCCTTTTTTCTTTATCCTTGTCTAAGTCTTTAAGATGGCTCCACCAACCATCCCTACTTAACTGAGAGATGACATTCTCTGAGGGAGTGGAGTATTCAGTTTTCTTTGTTAACTTAGTCACCCTGAGTAGCAACATTAATGTCATTTTGTTTTTCTTCTCATTTTGTAGGATGAAAAGGAGCAGCTTATACAGTCTAAGAGTTCTGTTGCCAGTCTCGTTGGGAGATCAAAAACCATTGTTCAGCTAAAACCACGCAGTCCAGACCATTTGTTAAAGAGCACCATTTCTGTTAAGGCCATCTGTGACTATCGGCAGATCGAGGTGAGGAGGTAGAAAGGGTACCTCTGGGACACAGAGGGAAGGAAGAAAGAAGGGAAGCCTTTAGTTGGGGTTATGATGATAAGGAAAGATCAAATTACAGAGTTTTTAAAATTTAAACATGCTGAAGTCTCTCCTATCATTTAAAAAAAAAAAAAAACTAAAAACTTCAACCCTATAATCTTGACCTGCTTCCTGCCTCAGTGATTGGCATCATTATCTACTCAGTTGCCTAAGTGTTGACAGAGATGGTACTTTGTAGCACCTGGGAGATATCCTTGACTCCCCCACCCCTCTTATCCTCCACAGCTAATAGGACCATCAAGTTTGTACTAATTTGTAAATATCCCTTAAACATACTTTTTCTGTCCCTGCTAATATTTCCCTAAGAGCATAAGCAGCTGGGTGCAGTGGCTCATGCCTGTAATTCCAGCGCTTTAGGAGGCCAAGGCACATGGATCACTTGAGCTCAGGAGTTTGAGACCAGCTTGGGCAACATGGTGAAACTACGTCTCTACAAGAATCGCTTGAGCCCAGGAAGTGGAGGTTGCAGTGAGCCAAGATTGCGCCATTTGCACTCTAGCCTGGGTTACGGGAGTAAAACCCTGTCTCAGAAAAAATAAAAGGCATAAGTTTATTTCACTTGGATTATTGTATCAGCCTCTCCATTTAGTGCACAAAGGATCCTACCACTAGCATGTTCTTTTTTTTTTGAGATGGAGTCTTGCTCTGTGGCCCAGGCTGGAATGCAGTGGCAACATCTCAGCTTACTGCAACCTCTGCCCCCCGGGTTCAAGCAGTTCTCCTGCCTCAGCCTCCCAAGTAGCTGAGACTACAGGCATATGCCATCACTCCCAGCTAATTTTTTGTATTTTTAGTAGAGACGGGGTTTCACCGTGTTAGCCAGGATGTTCTTGATCTCCTGACCTCGTAATCTGCCCGCCTCAGTCTCCCAAAGTGCTGGGATTACAGGCATGAGCCACCACGCCTAGCCTTTTTTTTTTTTTTTCTTTAAATTACAATCCTATGCTTAAATCTTATACTAATTACTCATTGCTCTTGGGGAAAAGCCTAAACTCCTTAAGGTGGCTTTAAGTTCCTGAGTAATCTGTCTTTACCCCTCTAGCCAAGACTGGGTCATATCCTTTATTCCCTGGTAAATTGCATTTGTCACACAGTATTATAACTACATACACCACCAGAATATGTGGAAATACAGACTATGTTTGTCTGCTTACCACTGTACCTTTTTATTTATTTATTTATGTTTTGTGATGGTGTCCCACTCTGTACCCAGGCTGGAGTACAGTGGCACTATCATGGCTCACTGCAGCCTTGACCTCCTCGGGCTCAGGTGATCCTCCCACCTCAGCCTCCCAAGTAGCTGGGACTACAGGCATGCACTACTATACCCAGCTAATTTTTGTATTTTTTGTAGAGATGAGGTTTTACTATGTTGCCTAGGTTGGTCTTGAACTCCTGGGCTCAAGCGGCCTGCCCACCTTAGCCTTCAGAAGTGCTGGGATTATAGATGTGAGCTGCTGTGCCTGGCCAATTGTACTGTCTTTATCTCCAGTGTCCTAGCACAGAGTAGACGCTCAAGAAATATGTATTATACAAAAGAATGAATGAATTAAAAAATGGGAAAAAAATAAAAATTTAAAAATGGGACTGCACTTTTGTGTGTCTCGATATTTCTGCCTATAAGTTAGGGATAATAATCTTGATCACTTGTCTCTCAAGAGAAAGACTTGATAATTCCAAAATGCTTAAACGTTTTCAGGGGTTTGGGTGGTATAGGAAGGGGGGAGAGGAAATATCATAAAAACAATGTTTTGATTATTCACGTTCCATTAGTTTTTACTCTAGTAGATTTTTGTGCTGAGATCACTCTTGAGCCTTTATAGTCTTATTATAACTTTCATATTCTGGGTTACTTGACATGTAACATGTATTTAATACATATTTGTTTCCTTGATTTATTTGGTGTCACAGTTTTTCCTGTGTTGTAGATTTATACCCATTATCTTTTGGCAAAAATGAGAAGCCCTCACTAAGTGATAGCAGAAATTTTCTTAAGCAGATTTTTTTCTTAAGGATTTGATAGTTTTGGGATGAGGCACCAGGTAATAATGGGTTGTTGCTTTATCCATTAGCAATAACTGGTAAATTTATCTCTTCAGATTACTATTTGCAAAAATGATGAATGTGTGCTAGAAGATAATTCTCAGCGGACCAAATGGAAAGTGATCAGCCCCACAGGGAATGAGGCAATGGTGCCATCAGTCTGCTTCCTCATTCCCCCACCCAATAAGGATGCCATTGAGATGGCCAGCAGGTAACTTGGCTCAGCTGCCACTGGTACACCCACCTCTGCTGTTGGCCTCAGTGAACCAATGGAGGGATGAGTGTGCATTTGTGATCTTCTTGCACACAGTTGTAAAGTTCCTCCTGGGAGAGGCTTCTCATTGGAGATATCAAGTCTCCTACTGCCAGCCACATAGTAGATCTTCAATAAATATTTCTGTTCAACTAGAGTATATTCAGTGATATTTCTTTTTTAAAGAACTCTTGCTTATAAATAGTTTACTCTCAAAAGATTGATTTTTTTTTACCAGCCTGGCCAACATGGTAAAACCCCATCTCTACTAAAAATACAAAAATTAGCTGGACGTGGTGGCGCATGCTTGTAGTCCCAGCTCGGGAGGCTTAGGCATGAGAATCACTTGAACCCAGGAGGCGGAGTTTGCAGTCAGCTGAGATCGCACCACTGCACTCCAGCCGCCTGGGCGACAGAGCAAGACTCTGTCTCAAAAAAAAAAAAAAAAAAAAAAAGATTGGGCTGGGCACAGTGGCGCATGCCTGTAATCCCAGCACTTTGGGAGGCCAAGGCAGGTGGATCACTTGAGGTCAGGAGTTCAAGACCAGCCTGGCCAACATGGTGAAACCCCGTTTCTACTAAAAATACATAAAACAAACAAACAAAAAAAAGCCAGGCACGATGGCAGTCGCCTGTAATCCCAGCTACTCGGGAGGCTGAGGCTGTAGAATTGGAGAATCACTTGAACCTGGAAGGTGGAGAATCGCTTGAACTGAGATTGCACCACTGCACTCCAGCCTAGGCGACAGAGGGAGACTCTGTCTCAAAAAAAAAAAAAAAAAGAAGGTTGATTTTTTGGGGGGGTCATTAGTTATCATTAGTTTATTATAAAAGAGAGATATGGAAATTGTTTACATGATGAAAGATTTCAGAACTTCAGTGGAATGGCCAGCTTCATGTTGATGCCATTTCAATAGTGACTTATTTCACTCTACATACTTTCTAAGAATGTCATCGTCTTTAAATAGGAAATAATCCTTGTCATCTAGAACTACTTTGGTGCCTCCATATTCTGGGAGAAGAACTTTATCTCCGACTTTCATGCTAACTGGTTGAATCTCTCCACCCTTTCCTTTAGAACCTGATCCATCAGCAACTACTGTTGCTTGAAATACTTTTCCTTGAGATTTTTCTGGAAGCATAATGCCTCCTTCGGTTATAGTTTCAGCAGCACTCCTTTCAAACTTTTTTTTTTTTGAGATGGAGCCTTGCTCTGTTGCCTAGGCTGGAGTGCCGTGGTGTGATCTTGGCTCATTGCAAGCTCCGCCTCCCGGGTTCATGCCATTCTCCTGCCTCAGCCTCCTGAATAGCTGATACTACAGACGCCCACCACCATGCCTGGCTAATTTTTTGTATTTTTAGTAGAGACAGGGTTTCACCATTTTAGCCAGGATGGTCTTGATCTCCTGACCTTGTGATCTGCCTGCCTCGGCCTCCCAAAGTGCTGGGATTACAGGCGTGAGCCACCGCATCCGGCCTGAGTGGAAGAAACTTTCTAAATGCTTGTCCTGCCATGACTCTCTCTGCCTGAGACTCCGATTTTTTTTTTTTTTTTTTTAATGGCAGCTAATTTTCTTTAATTTTTTTTGAAGTAATATATGGGCCGGGCACCATGGCTTATGCTTGTAATCCCAGCACTTTGAGAGCCTATTTTTTGATTACTTGCAGTCAGGAGACTAGCCTGAGCAACATGGTGAAACTCCGTCTCTACTAAAAATACAGACAATTAGCCTGGCGTGGTGGTGCACAATTGTGGTCCCAGCTACTTAGGAGGCTGAGGCAGGAGAATTGCTTGAACCCAGGGTGTGGAGGTTGCAGTAAGCCGAGATTGTGCCACTGCACTCCAGCCTGAGTGACAGAGTGAGACTCTGTCTCAAAAAATATGTATATATATATATGTTTATGTACACATTTTAGAAAGCTGGGTTATACTACAAAGTTCATTATAATAAAAATTAGCTATCGCCTCTCCTGTCCCAAAGTTCCACTTTCCAGAGTCAACTGTTTTCAGCAGATTTTGCTGGGTTATAAACCCACATTTCCAAATATAATTTTTTCCTGCTATTTCCTTGTTTGTTTTCAACTTCAGAAATTATCTATTAACTTCTTACTCTAGGAAATTAACATTTAGCTTTCTCTACATGCATATATGCATATGCTTCTTTCATCTTCCAAATGTAGTTATGTCACAGTTTTTGTTTAAGTTGATATTTTTTGTTTTATTAGTACGTGCATTGTTTAAAGCTGAGCCAGATCGTACTCTAGGGGACTATTGTGAGGCGACTGTGCCTTACGTCTCTGAACTCATCCTCTGCCACTCTCCTTGCTTGTACTTAGCTGCAGTCACTCTAGTCTTTCCTCTGTTTCTCACACACAGACAACATATTCTTGCCTTGGGGCCTTTGGACTTCCTGCTTGCCTCTGATATTTACATGATTCACTCCCTCACTTTGTTCAGTTTATCTTAGAACTCTCATGGACCACCATCCCCACTCACTGCATGCCACTCTGTCTTCTTTACTCATTTTATTTTTCTTCAGAACTCTTAATACTGCCTAACAGATTATGTGTTTGTTTGTTCTCTCCTATTAGAGATTTTTGTCCGTTTTGTTTACTTCTGTATCTTTAGCACTTAGAACCATTCCCAGCACATAGCAGGTATTCAATAAATGGTTGTTGAATGAAAGAATGAATGAGTAGGTGAGTGAATATATTTACGAATAAATTATTTTATTTACTTTCTTTTTTTTTGTTTGTTTTGAGACCGAGTCTCCCTCTGTCGCCCAGGCTGGAGTGCAGTGGTACAGTTTGGGCTCATTACAACCTCTGCCTCCTGAGTAGCTGGGATTACAGGTGTGTGCCACCACGATTGGCTGATTTTTGTAGTTTTAGTAGAGACGGGGTTTCATCATGTTGGCCAGGCTGGTCTCGAACTCCTGACCTCAAGTGATCCACCTGCCTCAGCCTCCCAGAGTACAGGGATTACAGGCATGAGCCACTGTACCTGACCCCTGTTTTATTTACAGGCATGAGCCACTGCACCTGACCCCTGTTTTATTTACTTTCTTATATAATTTTTGTTTCCTTGGAGTGGGTAATCGTTTTGTTTTTTACTTTGCTTAGTTGTCCCCAAACTCTCCTACCTTACTGTAAAAGGATTCCCAATATGGCCAAACACCATGGGCAATTTTCATTTTTCTTTTGGAAACATTTATTCTAGACCATTCTATCTTTGTGTGTGTGTGTGTGTGTGTGTGTGTGTGTGTGTGTGTGTGTATCTGTTCTGTAGGCCTGATTTGGTCCCATCTCGGTGATATTTCACACTATGTTGGACCCACTGATTCCTAGATTCCAAGTCTTATTTATTAGTGTACTCCTTGGTTTGGTGGATTACACTCTCCAGTGCCTTATTGAAAAAGGCTGAGTAGGAGGTAAATTTTTTGAGACCTCATATCTGAAAATGTTTGTCTTCTTCTTCCTCTAACGGGCAAGATACATTTTTTTTGGAAATTATTATTATTATTATTATTAAGATAGAGTCTTGCTATGTTGCCCAGGCTGGAGTGGAGTGCACAATCTTAGCACACTGCAGCTGCCACCTCCTGGGCTCAAGTGATTCTCCTACCTCAGCCTCCCAAGTAGCTGGGACCACAGGTGCATGTCCCCATGCCCGGCTAATTTTTGTATTTTTAGTAAAGACAGGATTTCACCATGTTGGCCAGGCTTGTCTCGAACTCCTGACCTCAAGTAGTCTGCCTGCCTCGGCCTTCCAAAGTGCTGGGATTACAGGCGTGAACCACTATGCCCAGCCTGGAAATTATTTTTGAACTTTGAACTTTGAAATCATTGCTCTATTGCTTTCTAACTTTCAGGATTTCTTGTTTAGATGTATAGTGCCATTTTCATTTTTTCTCTCTCTTTTTTTTTTTTTAGGCTTACATAATAGTAAAACTCATCTTTTGTCATGAGCAGTACTAATTGGTTTTGACAAAGGCTTAGAATTGTTTATCCTTCACCACTATCATGATACGGAACAGTTTGATACTTTCACCTTTTGAAAGAAATCTTTATTTCTCTGGAGGTGTTTAAATGCTTCTCTTTGTCTCTAATCTTGAAAAGGGATGCTGTACCTTTGAGTCTTTTTGTATTCATTATGCTAATGAACACAAACTAGAAACTTGCTTTCAGGTTTGAGGAAGTTTTTTCTTGCATGATGATGATGATGATGATGATGATGATGATGATGATGATGATGATGATTTGAGACAGTCTCGCCCTGTCGCCCAGGCTGAAGTGCAGTGGTGCAATCTTGGCTCAGTGCAATCTCTGCCTCCTGGGTTCAAGCAATTCTCCTGCCTCAGCCTCCCGAGTAGTTGGGACTTACAGGCACGCACCACCACAGCCAGCTAATATTTGTACTTTTAGTAGAGACTGGGTTTCACCATGTTGGTCAGGCTGGTCTTGAACTGCTGACCTTGTGATTTGCCACCTTGGCCTCCCAAAGTGCTGGAATTATAGGCATGAGCCACCACGCCCAGCCTGGATTATTTCTTTCTTTTTCTTTTTTTTTTTGAGATGGAGTCTCGCTGTGTCACCCAGGCTGGAGTGCAGTGGTGCGGTCTTGGCTAACCGCAAGCTCTGCCTCTTGGGTTCACTCCATTCTCCTTCCTCAGCCTCCCGTGTAGCTGGAACTATCGACATCTGCCACCACACCTAGCTAATTTTTTATGTTTTTAGTAGAGACGGGGTTTCACTGTGTTAGCTAGGATGGTCTCTATCTTCTGACCTCGTGATCTGCCTGCCTTGGCTTCCCAAAGTGCTGGGATTACAGGTGTGAGCCACCGCACTGACCTTATTTCTTTAATTATTTTATTCTCCTTTTTTTTTTTAGTTCTTGCTTTTAAGAACTCCCATTTGTTGAATGTTGGACCTCCTGAACTGATTTTCTAATGTTCTCTTATTTTCTTTTTTGTTGTTGTTGTTGTTGCTTTTTTATATTTTTATTCTTCTTTGAGATTTCCTGAACTTTGAATTTCAACTCTACTGAAATTTTAGTGGGACTTTTGGAGAGAGGGAAGATTAAACTTAGGGATTTAATGCCTCTTGTTTAACTGATGTCCTGGCTTCTAGTTTTCCATCCTGTTCTTTATATCTTGCATGTTTTTCTCAACTTGAAGAAATTTAAGGTAACATAGTGGGTGTGTAAGAAAGAGTGTGTCTGTGTATTTGTGTATTCGTAAGTCTTCTTGAAATCAAGATTGAATTAGACATGAGATGCTTGGGGAAAAAAAATCTCAAACCCTTCATACTGCAGTTTTCTTTTTTTTTTTTTCTTGAAATGGAGTTTTGCTCTTGTTGCCCAGGCTGGAGTGTAATGGCACGATCTCGGCTCACTGCAACCTCTACCTCCCGGGTTCAAGCAATTCTCCTGCCTCAGCCTCCCAAGTAGCTGAGATTACAGGCATCTACCACCACACCTGACTAATTTTTGTATTTTTAATACAAAATTGTTGGTCAGGCTGGTGGTCCATGTTGGTCAGGCTGGTCTTGAACTCCCGACCTCAGGTGATCCACCCACCTCAGCCTCCCAAAGTGCTGGGATTACAGGTGTGAGCCATGCAGTTTTCTTTTATATACCAGGTGAATTTCTTAAACTGCTATTAGCTTCTCAGTATTTTAGCATTTTTATAAATATTTGGAACACAGCAAATTGATTGTAAACATTGATATAATCATTTTTCAACAATTCTGGATGGGATGTTGTTTATGCCTTTCACTATTATTGTTCTCTCTGGTTATTTCTTCTCTCTGGCTTGTAATCATCGTATTATAAACAGGTAACATTTATGAAATTACGAAATATGTGCTAACATAATATGCATAATGCTATAGCAAATCCAAGTTGAAGATCCCAATTAATTAATGTAGTTTAGTTTTTTGTTTTTTGTTTTTTCTTTTTTCTAGTAGAGATGAGGTCTCACTATGTCAGCCAGGCTGGTCTTGAACTCCTGGGCTCAAGCAGTCCTCCCACCTTGGCCTCCAAAAGTTCTGGGATTACAAGCATAAGCCACCACGCCAGCCTCAATTAATTTAGTTCTAAAAATTCCTGGGATGTTAGTATTTGACTTGTTGCCTTACTCTGCTCAATGTATAAGCTCAGTTCTGCTAAGGCAATCACATTTTTCCTTAGAAGATCTCTAATGTGGAGCTGAAGTCTTACAAAGGTAATAGTCAGGTTCTGTGTTATTTCTAGGGTCGAACAATCTTATCAGAAGGTGATGGCCCTTTGGCACCAGCTACATGTTAACACCAAAAGCCTTATATCTTGGAACTATCTGCGTAAAGACCTTGACCTTATACAGACCTGGAACCTCGAAAAGGTAATTGTGAAAACCTTACCCCAGGCTCACATTCTGTTGGCAAGATTTTTTCAGAAGGAGCTTTTTTTCCTTACTGTGAGACTTTCCCCCACCCAAATGGAGTAAAGTGGACTCAGGGATACCATTTTAGAGTTAGAGACCTGAGGTTCTTACAAGTTAGAAGTAGCAATTTGAATGGTAAAGGAAACTCCTAATTAGAATAAGTAACATCTTTGGTCTTCTTGGCAAGGGTAGAAGGTTGCAGGCTTTTTCTCACTCTGTAAGACAAGCATATCTTTTGCATAAGAATACGTAGTAGGTGAATACTTGTGAGCAATTATCAAGAGTTATGTCCAGTGGGGGCACAAAGGGTGCTTCTGGGGTGCTGGTAATGTTCTGCTTCTTAATCTGAATGCTGATTAAATGGAGGAATTCAAATTATAAAAATCCACATGTTTACAATTATGGTTTGTGCACTGTTTTGTATATATATTACTTCAATAAAATGGAGGAAAAGAGAAAGTGTTATATTTTTATTCTGTTGCAATTTCTTCTGGCTTTTTCTTTCTAGCTTCGATCCTCAGCACCAGGGGAATGTCATCAGATTATGAAGAATCTTCAGGCCCACTATGAAGACTTTCTGCAGGATAGTCGTGACTCTGTGCTTTTCTCAGTGGCTGATCGCTTGCGCTTGGAAGAGGAAGTGGAAGCTTGTAAAGCCCACTTCCAGCACCTGATGAAGTCCATGGAGAATGGTGTGTGCACCGGGAAGAGGGAAAGAGAATAGTAGAATGAGAGCCTTTCAAGGGGTTGCTATGAAACCCTTCATATAAATGATAAAGTAGCATCACTGCTTTTTTCCATTTGAGTTGCTACGAATTTGAGATAGAGAAGAACTTATAGATGAATTCTCAAAATCAGATCATGGAAGAAGAGGTCTGTTGATATTTCGTTTGTTACTGCTAATCAACTTATCACATGGTCTTGTGGCTGTAACATGTTTGGACTCTCAAAGATTAGTATACAATATGTGAAATTTAGGATCAGGTAGAATCAGGCAGAAGATTCCCTATATAAAGCCTTGCTTTCGTCAGTAGGATATCAGGTCTGCTTATCTCTGATGTCGAACTTACTGGTCTTTTGTGTTTGTTCATTCACAGAGGACAAAGAGGAGACTGTGGCCAAGATGTACATTTCAGAGTTGAAGAACATCCGGCTACGCCTGGAGGAGTATGAACAGAGGGTGGTCAAACGAATTCAGTCTCTAGCCAGCTCTAGGACTGACAGAGATGCCCGGCAGGACAGTGCATTAAGGATTGCAGAGCAAGAAGTAAGCCCTAAGAGCAGTGTGGATGCTGGTTGTGTAGTGAATGCTTTCAGAGTTCACTGGATGGCAAGAGTATGGAACCTAAGAAATAAGGCAATAGACTCAAGACAGTCCTTCTCAGGAGTTCTTCTTGCAGTCTATAAATGTCTTTTATCTGTGGAGAAGTGTGATTTCAGCTCCATGTGTATTGCTGAATGTTGATTAGTTTCCTACAGAGTTGAGAAGGCAAACAGACTAGTAAATTGTTCTAAGCAGTATATTTGGGCTATGTATTTTGAAACTGCTTAGTAGAGATGCTGCTCTTGCTTCTATCCCTTTTGCGCCTGTGTTACTTTCAGTGACTTGGTTACCTTCAGTCATATGACCAGTAAATACAAGGAATGACTCTGATTTGAATGTGGGCTGTGATATATGCTCTGTCTGTGACTTTGAGCAAGTGAACTCTCATCCCTAGTTTACTTTCTTGTAAAATGGAGATGGCAATGCACGATATAGGGTTATTTTGAAAATTAAATGGTATAGTACATATAATGAGCTTCCTGAAAAAGTAAAATACTATGAAAATGTAGGATAGTATTCTTGAAGTAAAAGCAGCAAATATATATTGCTTTATTAAGTCTTCTGAGGCATACAAAGAAAAGTAAGCCAAGGTCCTTGTTTTTTGGCTTATAATGTAGTGAAAGAAAAATAAAAAGTTAAAATTATGATTAGAGACTTCAGTATAAGATATAAGAGATGTCATGAATATAGTAACTAGTATATTTCCAAGCAAAGATTACTGTAGGAACTTAGAGTGTTTCTAGAACATTTCTAATTAGAATGGTGTGAGAGAACTCTATGAAGGCTATTAAATTTGATCTGGGAGCTTAAAGGAGATGGAAAGGAATGGCCAATGAGGGGGAGTGATTTTTCCAACTTTCTATTTTTTTCCCCCAAACCTGAAGAGAAGGGTGAGAGGGAAGTATAATTTTTACTGGTAGAGAGGGAGGTAATATGAGGCATATCATATGAGCCTGGGAATTCTCATGTGGGAGCTTTTTACTTTTCTATAGGGTGATACAAAATCTATTTGTCCCTGAAAAATAGGACACACTAAGAAATAAAGGTCGACTGGATGCTTTGGGAGGCCGAGGTGGGAGAATTGCTTAAACCCAAGAGTTTGAGGCTTCAGTGAGCTATAATTGCACCACTGCACTCGAGCCTGAGTGAAAGAGTGAGACTCCATCTCAAGATACATATATACATACATACATCTAAAATACCTCTTTCTTTTTAAAACTTTATTTTGAAATAATTTAAGATATATAGAAAAGTTTTATTCTCTTATACGTCTCACCTAGAGTCCCCAAATGTTAACATTTTTGTACATTTGCTTTATCATTTTATTCTATGTATTATACATAATAACATTCCTTTTTTATCTTGAGAGGAAGTTCCAGACATGAAACTCCTTTATTCCTGAATACTTCAGTGTACATCTTCAAAAAACAAGGACAGCCTCTTACATAACCACGGAGCAATGATAAACATCAGGAAATTAACATTGATACAGGTCGGGCGTGGTGGCTTATGTCTGTAATCCTAGCACTTTGGGAGGCTGATGTGGGCAGATTGCATGAGACCAGGAGTTGGAGACCAGCCTGGCCAACATGGCAAAACCCCATCTCCACTAAAAATACAAAAAGTAGCCGGGCGTGGTGGCAAGTGCCTGTAATCCCAGCTATTCAAGTGGCTGAGGTATGAGAATCACTTTAACCCGGGAGGTGGAGGTTGCAGTGAGCCAAGATCACACCATTGCCCTCCAACCTGGGCGACAGAGCAAAACTCTGTCTCAAACAAACAAACAAACAAACCAACGTTGATATGATACTGCTATCCAAGCTCACACCCCATTAAAATTTCATCAGTTGACCAAATAATGCCCTTTATATCCTCATACCATCCATCCCTGGCAACCCCAAGAAGGAAGGTCCAAGATTCAGTCCAGGATTACATATTGCATTTGGTTGCTGTGTATCTTCAGATTTCTTTAACTTGAAACAGTTTCTCAACTTTCCATCATCTTTCATGACCTTAACATTTTTTTTATGAGTGTAGGTCATTTATTTTGTAGAATAAATGTAGAATATTTTGTCCTTCTGTTTGTGGTTATCTGAGGCTTCTTCCTGATTAGCGTTAGGTCTTACAATTTTGGCAGGAATCCTACAGAAGTAATACTGTGTCCTTGGTACATTAGTGTGTCATATAAGGATGCATGTGACATTACTGGTGATGTTAACTTTGATCTCTGGTTCCTATTTTCCCTTTGTAATTACTAAGTATCTTATGGGGAGGTACTGGAGACTATGTAAATATCCTATTTTTCATCAATTTTCACCAACTAGTTTTAACATCCATTGTTAATTCTTGACTGAATCAGTTATTAGTATCATAGTTGCCAAAAGCTGCTTTTCTAATTCTGTCATTCCTTCTACATAAAAAACATTTATGTTCTATGGAAAAAGCAAAACCAACCTTCTTTCCTTTTCTGTAGTTTGTCTTCCTTCCTTCCCTCCCTCCCTTTTTTTTCTTCCCTCCTTCTCTTGCTTTCTTCTTTCATTATTTATTTATGTCAATATATACTCATGGATTCTTATTTTATCCAGTGGTGTGTAATTTGTTACTGTCATTGTTTTCATTGTTTTGATTCTCAAAATTTCCCAAAGTTAGCCAATGGAAGCCCCTTCAAGCTGGCTTTTTTGTCCTTTTAACATGTACCCATCATTTTTTGAGTTATTTCTTTCTCTTTTTTTTAGATAGAGATGAGGTCTCACTATATTACCCAGGCTGGTCTCCAACTCCTGGCTTCCAGCAGTCCTCCTGCCTCAGCCTCCCAAAAGTGCTGGGATTACAGGGCATGGGCCACGATGCCCAACGAAGTTCTTTCTTTTTGGCAAAATAAGATCTTCCAGGTTCATCTTGCTTTTTCCAGTCTCAACCCTGGAAATCAGCTGTTTCTCCAAGGAGTTCTGATTCTTTTGGGCAGAGAATATTATTTAGAAGCTAAGATCTGGGTGCTGAATGTACTCATTGTTGTGGGACTATTATTGCTTATAGGCCCACTTAGCAGACAGAGCTAGAAAACATAGGCCAGGTGTGGTGGCTCACACCTATAATCCCAGCAGTTTGGGAGGCCAAGGCAGGAGGATCACCTGAGGTCAGGAGTTGGAGACCAGCCTGGCCAACATGGTAAAACCCCCATCTCTACCAATAATATAAAAATTAGCCGGGCATGGTGGCACGTGCCTATAATTCTAGCTACTTGGGAGGCTGAGGCAGGAGGATCGCTTGTACTCAGGAGATGGAGGTTGCAGTGATCTGAGATCGTGCCATTGCAGTCCAGCCTAGCAACAAGGTGAAACTCTGTCTCAAGAAAAAAAAAAGAAACATATATTTACAAATATATATATATATATATATGCATATACACATGCATGTACACACATGTGTTACATATACACACATATACATGTATGTAAGTTTACAGATATATAGGTCAGTATATTTATTGATCTCTCTATTTCTCTCTCTCTCTCACACAAACACACACACACACACACGAATTCATATGTATTTGTCTCCATCCAGTTCCCAACCGATAGCACAGGGATTATTCTAGCCTCTTTCCATATTTTTAACCCCCTTCCCCAAGTCTGAAAAAACCTGCTTTATGTTATCCACAATATATTTACTTATTGTTCAATCCTAGCATTTACAGATAGTAGTTTCAGAATTGTTAACTCACTGCAATAAACAAACCTACCAAACTAGAGTTTAACATTTATTTGTAGTTCCTTATGTCTTTAACCTAAAGGTATATCTATAGTTCGAATACTATGTTTGGAAATTACTTGCATGTGTTCATACCCCTTCTTCCCTTTCAGTGTGATTATGTTATTTATCTGTAACACAGTTAGGCTTATATATTTCTGTTGTGTCCCATTTGAGAGCCACCCCTCAATTTTCCTTATTTATTTCTTTATAAGAATGTAAAACATTAACATGGTTCTAAAAGTCAAATCTATACAAAAAGAAGTGTATTGCCCTCTAGCTAGTCCTTTTATCCCATGTGCCTTCATTTGATCCTTTCAATTCCATTCTTTTAATCTCATTAGTTTCTGGTTATCCTTTCTGTCTGTCCGTTTGCATAAACATATACACATATATTTTCTAATTTTCCCTTCTTTTATATACAAAGTATAACATACTATACTCTGTTGACTTTGCTTCTTCTACTTAAAAATATATGCTAAAACCACTTAATTCCCAGAAATCTTTCTCATTTCATTTACAGCTGAATAATTCCCCATCATATGGCTGTTTCATAGTTTATTCAACCAGCCTCCTGTATATGGGCATTTAGGTGGTTTCCAATATTTAGCTATTACAAATAAGGACTTCTTTCTACCTTTTTTGTTCAATTCTGTTTCCCTCTCTATGTGTGTCTTGTTCCTGGCAGCACACCCAGGAGGATTTACAGCAACTGAGGTCAGAGTTGGATGCAGTTTCTATGAAATGTGACAGCTTTCTCCATCAGTCTCCATCTAGTTCAAGTGTCCCAACTCTGCGCTCAGAACTGAATCTTCTGGTGGAGAAGATGGACCATGTCTATGGTCTCTCTACTGTATATCTGAATAAGTGAGTGAGCTGAGGTTTTGGGTCCAAGGGCAATATTTTCCATTGGGATAAGAAAGAGAAAGGCTTAGAGTGTTTCATGAAAATAGAGAGAGATTATAGATCCTGAGGAGCATGTACTGATAATGAGAGGTCTTGGCTTTAGTTCCTGGTAACATTAAGTAGGTTCATTTGGACTGCAGTGTAGAAGTGCCAGTGATATGGATGGGGAATTAATTTGCAATGTTAGGACTATGATTTACCTCACTTCTGTTTGATTAAATATTTCTGAAAGTAATACTTAATGGCATGAAGAGAAACTAAAGAATAAAAAGAAAAGTTTTTAGTTGAACTAGGTATTAGACTTTGAAGGTCTTCCCTTTTCCCACCCATCTCTACCCATGACCTTGAAGAGTAGCACATCTTAAACTCTTCATAGTGTAAAATGGGTTTCTGGCTTCATGCCTTTCCTCCATGAGTCCACCACGTGTATGCACGTTCCAGTGCCACTTAGAACTTTATTTTGAATTGGCTTAAATTGGCAGCATAAAAACCATGTTTACTTGTTTTCAGAAAACCCTGTCGATATCTAAAAATGGTGGCATTGATTTTGGTCATTTTGTTTTATGAACCTCTCTATAGCACTCCAGGTATATAACGCTGGCTCCTAAAATTCATGTGTTAATGAAGGAATGTGTATTTGTCCCCATAGGTTAAAGACAGTTGATGTTATAGTACGTAGCATACAGGATGCCGAACTCTTGGTCAAAGGTTATGAGATTAAGCTGAGTCAAGAAGAAGCAGTACTGGCAGATCTCTCAGCTCTGGAGGCCCATCGGTCGACATTACGGGTGAGTTGCTCTGAGTTTCTTAGGAGGCCGACTTAACATATTCATCGCTTTGGGTTAGCAGAGAAATGCAGTTTTGGATGGCATGACACTGATTTAAATTAGCATTTGAATAAGGCAGAATGCCATATTAAACATATTTTAATATGTTTTCGAAGAAGAAGGGACTGAGAAGTATGTCTAGCTAGAAAGGCAAGAGAAAGGACTATGTTTTTCTATTTATTTTTTCCCTTTTCACCTTAATAAAATCATGGCTTAATTGGATACAGTCAATGGTTGTGCCATAAGTTTATAAATCACTTAGCTGTTATCTAATTTGATTCTCACAAGTCACTCTGTGAGGTGGACAGAAGAGATTTTTATTTCCATTTACAGATGAGAAAACCAAAACTTAGTCTGGCTAAATGACTTATCTTGGTTTCATATGTTATAAGTGGGGAAGCCAGGTTTCAAACACAAGTACTATGCACATTTCTCTATAGAGTACTGCCTGTCCTTGACATCCCAGTGTGTGTCAGGAAAGCAGAGACCATGACATGTGGAGGCAGTCCTGCCACAAACATTCCAGGGCACCATCACAGATACAATGTGGAATTAGCTGTAGACCGTGTCCTTGTTTCCTACCTTAGACTGACTCCTTTTTAGCACGGAAAATACACAGCCTGTTTCTGTACTTATGTTTCCATAGCACTGGTTTAGTGATGTGAAGGACAAGAATTCAGTGTTTTCAGTCCTGGATGAGGAAATTGCCAAGGCCAAGGCAGTGGCAGAGCAGATGAGTCGTCTGACGCCAGAGCGAAACCTGGATTTGGAGCGCTATCAGGAAAAAGGCTCCCAGCTGCAGGAGCGTTGGCACCGAGTCTTTGCCCAACTCGAGATTCGGTGAGTGGTGGCCCCACCTTTTTCTCCTATCAGAGTTCAGGGACTAGGTCTTAAACAAAAACAGAGTTATATCTGTATGTTTATATTTAAAGGTAGAAATGTATAGGGAGAGGTGGAAATTTAAAAACCACCTAAATTCTGGACAAGATAAGTGACAGAGAGGTGAGACCCGCAATCCCAAAGCAGATGTAATGCCTCTCCTGTGTCCCAGGTCTTTTCTAGTTAAGACGTTGATGTCAGTGGCTTCCTGGAATATAGACTTGAAAGGTCACTTCTCAAGGACAAAACCTATACTGTAGTTCTTGTTTTATTAGCTTTGTATCCAAATATGAGCCATTTTTTCATGATGGGGCTTTACGGAATTTCTTACTTTCATCTCATTTGCTAATTCAATAATTTTTCATCTCTGTTACTAGAGGTCCTGCTTCTAATGACAGATATAAATAGGAAGGATAGAAACTGTACCTTTTGGAGGCTAAGCTGGTTAGGGAAATTTGTAGGGAGAGGAGCTTAACAGCTCACGTAAGTTTTCATTCTAATTGGAGTACTATCACAAAGCTGGTTAGACCAAGAGAAGTCTAACCAGGAAGTAACAGGAAATAATGACTATTTTTCACTTCTCTCCCCTCTCTGCCCTGAGAACTTATAGTGATTCATAAATCATAGCTGTGCTATACTGCCAGATACTCTGTCATCAGGGAATAGAACTGTACAGCCAATACTACCTTATTGGTCACCCCGGTAATTCTTGGCAACGTAGGTGAAAAACTTGACAAGGATTATTGTGGGATGCTAGACCACAAGGCAGCATCCAGGGCTAGCAGGTCACAACTGGTTTCTACTCACTTTTTCGACCATAGGGTGCTGATACATGCATAGGTCTCACTCAGCCTTACATCCCTGTTCCCCATAGATAAAGATGGATCATTTGTGGTCAAGCCCAACTGGACACATGGGTTAAAGAGGGAATTACCTCATTTACTTTATTGTATGTGTACCAAGGTATCTGATAGCAGTTTCCCTTTGTTCTTCTAGCCAATCTGAACTAGAAAGTATCCAGGAAGTTTTGGGAGATTACCGAGCCTGCCATGGAACTCTCATCAAGTGGATTGAGGAAACCACTGCCCAGCAGGAAATGATGAAGCCAGGCCAGGCAGAGGATAGCAGAGTGCTTTCGGAGCAGCTCAGTCAGCAGACAGTGAGTGTGGTATTAGCTCTGGAGGGAAGAGTTAGAAATCTAAATTTTCTTTATCATAAAAGAAAATGATGTACTAGCAATTAAAGCTTCCTCCAAATGGAAAATATTCCAAGTTCCCTTTTCTTAGCGTGGTTTGAACAGGATGGTCCCAAGATACTGGCTTTGCATTTAGACTAGAGAACCTGTAAGGTACCTTCAGTTCTGAGTTTCTGTAACTGTATTGAAACCACTAGATGGACAGATTAAAATTGTCTTTATTTTGTTTCTTTAGATTACATTTTATTTTACTAGGATTAGATACGGGGTTTTGAAAACCAAGGGAAAATTCTGAGTAGATGAAAATGATTTTTTTTTTTTGAAAATGATTCATTTTAAGCATTTTTGTTGTTGGCGTTTTGTTTTGTTTTGTTTAGCATTATGGTTAAGAGTATGAGGCCGGGCGCGGTGGCTCACACCTGTAATCCCAGCACTTTGGGAGGCCGAGGCGGGCAGATCATGGGGTCAGGAGATAGAGACCATCCTGACTAACACGGTGAAACCCCGTCTCTACTAAAAATACAAAAAATTAGCTGGGCGTGGTCCTGTAGTCCCAGCTACTCGGGAGACTGAGGCAGGAGAATGGCGTGAACCCAGGAGGCGGAGCTTGCGGTGAGCTGAGATCACGGCACTGCACTCCAGCCTGGGCAACAGAGTGAGACTCCGTCTCAAAAAAAAAAAAAAAGTATGAGATCTGGAGTTGTATTGCCTGGATTCCAATCCTGGCTCACTTATCTGCTATAAGCCTTTGAAGAAGTTATTTAGCTTCGCAGTGTTCTACTTCCTTATCAATAAAATGGACGTAGTTTGTTACTTATTTAACCTTATGAGATTATTGTTGCTAGGATTAACTGAAGTGATACGTATAAAATACTTAGAATAGTAGTTCTCAAAGTGTGGACCCCAGATTAGCAGCATCCATATCACCTGGGGACATGCTAGGAATGCAGGTTCTTGGATCCAGCACAGTGGCTCCTGCCTGTAATTGCAGCACTGTGGGAGGCTGAGGCAGGGGGATCACTTGAGGATAGGAGTTTGAGACCAGCCTGGTTAAGCAAGCGAGAACTTGTCCCTACAAAAGATTAAAAAGACAAAAAAGTGGCTGGGCGTGGTGGCTCAGGCCTGTAATCCCAGCACTTTGGGAGGCCGAGATGGGCGGATCACGAGGTCAGGAGATCGAGACCATCCTGGCTAACGTGGTGAAACCCCGTCTCTACTAAAAATACAAAAAATTAGCCGGGCGAGGTGGCCAGCGCCTGTGGTCCCAGCTACTCGGGAGGCTGAGGCAGGAGAATGGCGTGAACCCGGGAGGCAGAGGTTGCAATGAGCTGAGATCCGGCCACTGCACTCCAGCCTGGGCGACAGAGCGAGACTCCGTCTCAAAAAAAAAAAAAAAAAAAAAAAGACAAAAAAGTACAAATTTGTGAACCCAAACCCACTGAACCGGAAACTCTGGAGGTGAGGCCCCACAGTATGTGTTTTAACCACCCTTTCCAGCAATTCTGATGCAGCTAAGGTTTGAAAACTACTGCCTTAGAACATAGTAAATATTCAGCTGTTTCAGTGGAGGTAATGGCAATGATAATGTTGTGATATTTTGCTTCCTAGGCTCTATTTGCAGAAATTGAGAGAAATCAGACAAAACTGGATCAATGTCAAAAGTTTTCCCAGCAGTACTCTACTATTGTAAAGGTAACTTTACCACATCCCAAAAAGAACATGAATCATCACCAGCTCAGGAAAACCTCCATCTTCACTGTAGGTTCTATTTCTGGACAAATTAAGCAGAGTTCTGAGTTCTTATGCTAGAAGCTGGCCTGATCCTTCAGTTAAGCAGATGTATATTTCCTGCAACCCCATGTTTGGGGTTGCTTGGAGAAGTAGTAGATGTTGGCTGTGATTTGAGGAATCTCCATTTGCATGATGTAGGCCTTTTAAACTTAACATGGCAAAAACAGAATGTTTGAGTTTTCTTCTTAAATATGCTTCTTACTTGTCTTTCCTATCTCGGAAATAATATTGCCATTTTTTTGTAGTTGCTGAGGCAAAAAACCCAGGAGTCATCCTAAACTCTTCTCTTTGCCTTTAGCTTTATATTCTCCATTGGCTGTGTCTTCAGGCATGTCCCAAATCTGACTACCTGTCATTATCTCCCCCTATATTTCCATAGTTCACATTCCAGTGAAGAATCTTCTACTGAAGACTACTACAGTACCCTCTGAGCTGGTCTCTTGCTTCTGCTGTGACCCCCACAGGCTATTTTCCCACACAGTAGCCAAAATCACCTTTTTAGAACATACTGCATGTCACTGAATCTTAGACTCCATTGATTACAAGCTACGCCATAATTTTCTGCATGCCAAAAAGAGGAAAGAAGAAAAAACTCTGCCAATTGTGTGACATGCCATTGATTCTGAGATATATTCCAATTTGAAAGACTAAAATGTGGAGAAATGTGTACCTTAGAATAGATGAAATATGGTGAATAAGATCATGTAAATAAAAGTCATAATAAAATTCTAAATCCGCCGGGCGCGGTGGCTCAAGCCTGTAATCCCAGCACTTTGGGAGGCCGAGACGGGCGGATCACGAGGTCAGGAGATCGAGACCATCCTGGCTAACACGGCAAAACCCCGTCTCTACTAAAAATACAAAAAAAAAATTAGCCGGGCGAGGTGGCGGGCGCCTGTAGTCCCAGCTACTCCAGAGGCTGAGGCAGGAGAATGGCGTAAACCCGGGAGGCGGAGCTTGCAGTGAGCTGAGATCCGGCCACTGCACTCCAGCCCAGGCGACAGAGCCAGACTCCGTCTCAAAAAAAAAAAAAAAAAAAAAAATTCTAAATACTTACATGGTTTGTAAGGCCGTGAATGATTTAGCTCTCCCCTATTTCTCTTAGAACATCTTTAAAGAAAAACGACTTGAGACCAGGTGTGGTGGCTTATACCTATAATCCCAGCACTTTAGGAGGCCAAAGCAAGAGGGTTACTTGATTCCAGAAGTTTGAGACCAGCCTGGGCAACACATCAAGATCCCATCATTACAAAAAAATTTTTAAATTAGCTGGGTGTAGTGGTGTGCACCTGTAGTCCCAGCTCCTCAAGAGGCTGAGGTGGGAGGATCACTTGAGCCTGGGACGTTGAGGCTATTGAGCCATGATTGTGTCACTGCACTCCAACCTGGGCAACTTTGTCTCCAAAAAAAAGAAAAAAAATAACTTGAGATTATTGTATATTTATTTGTTTATTCTGTGACTCTTACTAGAATATAAGTTCCAAGGGAGCAAAGTTTTTCCTGACTTGTTTCTCAGTATGTGTGTATAGCACTCAAAACAATGGCAAGTACATAGAAGATGCTTAACAAATACTTTTGATGAAGGCATTCCTTTAGTTAATAACAGAACACTCACTGTAAGAAAGTGTTGAGTTCAAACCCTTCACCATTTTCCAGGCTTACTTTGAGTATGCACTTAGCGTATGTTTCTGTTACTATATCTATAAAATGAGAATAATACCTCACTGAGTGATTGCAAAGATTAAATGAGATAATGTATACATAGGACCATGCCTCAAACTTAAAGTGCACTCAGTAAGTGGTAGCAGTTGCTTTGATTATAATTATTTTAATGTTGCTACTACTGTTTTTTATGGATTCCTTTACAAATTCATTCCTTGTTTTCCTTGTACTCAGAGTTTTTTTAAGTAGACAGCAGAAGGACGTTTTAGGCAAAGGAACTGCATAATCCCAGGCAGAGAAGAATGAAAATACTTGATTATAGAGGAAATAGAGAGTATTCTGGTATAGCTAGAAGACACAGTAAGGAGCAGTGACTATCGAAAATGAGCGGTGAGATTGGGGCCAACCCATGACAGGCCTTGTTTCATTGTTTTGGCTTTGTCTTCTATTCTTGCTTCTCAAAGTGTTATCTTCGAACCGGTAGCATCAGTATCGCCTGGGAACTTATTAGAAATGTAGAATCTTAGACCTGCTGAATCAGATTGTGCATTTTAATAAGATCCCCATATAATTTATATGCATGTTGGTGTTTGAAAAGCTCTATTCTAGATCACTGAAAGCTTTTTAAGGAGAAGAATGATGTGGTCATCTTTGGATTTTAGAAAAAGTATTCTGGTGGAACAATAGAGAATAATGGATTGAGATGAGACTAGAAGCAGTGAAAGTACATAAGAGGCTACTGCACTCGTAAGGCTACTTCATGTGAGAGAAGAAGCGAGTAGACTAGGGCAGAACTTGCATGGTTGCAGAGGAAGTGGCAGAATAGTATGGTAAAATGACAACACTGGTTTAGGGATTAGAAAACTAAGATTCTAATCTTGACTCTGTTACTTACCCACTTTGTTAATTAGGGAAATTCACATCCCCTCTCTGGGTTTCACTTTTCCCACAGATGAGATGAAAGGGTTGGTCAGACTGCACCTAAGGCGTCAGCAAACTATGACCCACAGGCCAAATCTTGTCCACACACCTGTTTTTGTATGGCCAATGAGAAAAGGTTGAAAAGAAAATCAAAAGAGTAATATTTTATGATGTGAAAATTATATGAACTTCAGTTTTCAGTGTTCATAAGTAAAGTTTTATTCTAACAACCACACTCTTTCATATATATATTGCCTATGGCTGCTTTCACTTATAATGAGAGAGAGAGTATGGCCTGATATTTTCTGCCTGGCCTTTTACAGGAAAAGTTTGCTAACCTCCAGCCTGAGTGGTCACCAGAATGCTTCCAGCAATAAAAAGCTATGATTTATTACATGATGTATGTGAATTATAGAACCCTGAGTAACTGTAGTGAAATTCATCCTTTCCTAGGACTATGAATTGCAACTGATGACATACAAGGCCTTTGTGGAATCGCAGCAGAAATCCCCTGGCAAGCGCCGTCGCATGCTTTCCTCTTCAGATGCCATCACTCAAGAGGTGAGAGGGTGGCAAAAGGAAATACACACTGTCTTCCCTTAAGGAAAGATTCATTTGCCTGGGCCTTATATTTTGATTTAGGGCTCACTTTTCTGGTGAACATGTGATTCCATGAACATTTCCTCTTATTTTCAACTATTTACATTTCATTTTCTGGCAGATGATTTATTTAAATTGTTCTTTTGAACCACAGTTCATGGACTTAAGGACTCGCTACACGGCATTGGTGACTTTAACAACTCAGCACGTGAAATACATCAGTGATGCACTCCGGCGTCTGGAGGAGGAGGAGGTGAGGACAATTGGGTCCAAAATTATCTTGAAAGTGCAGTAAAACAGCTTAGCCAGCATGGTGGTGTGTGCCTGTAGTCTCTGGTACCCAGGAGGCTGAGGTGGGAAGATCACTTGAGCCTAGGAGTTTGAGTCCAGCCTGGGTGACATAGAGAAATCCCCTCTCTACAAAAAATGTTTAAAAATTATCTGGGCATGGTGGCACATGCCTGTGGTCCCAGTTACTTGGGAGGCTGAGGTGGAGGGATCATTTGGGCCTGGGAAATTGAGGCTGCAGTGACCCATGATTGTGCTACTGCACTCCATCCGGGGCAATAGGCTGTCTCAAAAAAAAAAAAGCCCAAAATATCCCATGTACCCCATAAATATATACACCTACTATGTACCCACAAAAATTAAAAAATTTTTTAAAACCAGCAAAAAATTATATGTTATATATGTAATATATAATACAATTAAATTGTTATATAATATTTGAGAGACGAGGAAGTTAGAATACTATGTATAATTATGATTTCATTAAAAACAAAGCTGTATACTACAAAGACATAATAAGGCATAGAAAGAAGTTTATAGGCATTTATACCAAATTTCTGTGGAAATAAGATTAAATTACATAATTATGTATTTTAGACTTGTTTGAATTTATTGTAATGAGCATGTCATCTTTTTGTAATTATAAAAATCTTCTGTCTTTGTAAAATAAGTTTCTGCATATTCAGTCTCTCTTGTAAAAGAAAAGCTGTTAAAACATTAACCATGCCATCTTTTGCTTTTTAAATTAGCAAGACTTTCTTTATATCCATACCTACATAATATAATCTCAGTAGGCCTCAGTCTCTTCTCCTCTTCTTACAGATTCACCTGTAAACCTAAGAATTATGAAAATGAGTAAGATGCTATATGTGAAGAGATTTTTTAAAAAATCATTAAATAATTATTGAGTGCCTATTATGTTTGTTTGTATTTTTCAGAAAGGTATTAAACCTAGGTATAACAAATTCAGCTCACAAACACCTATGAGCAATACTATAGCCTGGCTAAATTATACTTGGGGTTATTTTCACAGCCTACTTATTTAGGTAACTTTTGTGTCTGTTTTTAGGAAGACTTCATTTAAGAAAATCTGAAGTCATGCCAACCTAGTAAAAGACATTGCTAGAATATTGATTTTCTATTTCCTATTCTAGAAAGTGGTAGAAGAGGAGAAACAAGAGCATGTGGAGAAGGTTAAAGAACTTTTGGGCTGGGTGTCTACCCTAGCGAGAAATACCCAAGGAAGAGCTACCTCATCCCAGACCAAAGAATCAACAGACATTGAAAAAGCTATTTTGGAACAGCAGGTGAGAAGAAGGTCCATCTCTGTTTATCTGGGTAGAATAATGTGTTAATGCATTAGGTGGAATAGTAGAAGTCACATGCGGGCCATTCCAGAAGTGATTGCTACCTAAGTAAATGTTAACTTAAAGAAATTTAAGAAGCCATCTTGTTTGTTCTTGTACCTTTTTATCAGCTGTAGCTCATTGGTGATAATTTGACCTAAGCTGCATGTTTTCTCTAGGATTAAAAAAAATTTTTTAAATAAATTTTGACTGTTATTTCTTGGGTTTTGAAGCTTTTTCTCTTTATTTCTACCATGTAGGTTCTGGCAGAAGAGCTGACAACAAAGAAAGAACAAGTCTCTGAAGCTATTAAAACATCACAGATCTTCTTGGCCAAGCATGGTCATAAGTGAGTATTAAATGAGAGATTATGGCACATCTGGGGCACCTGGTCTATCAGGCTAAAACTTATGGCTGTAATGAGATTTCAGACTGGAGAATTCAGGGCAGCAAGAGTCAGGCTAAAACTTATGGCTGTAATGAGATTTCAGACTGGAGAATTCAGGGCAGCAAGAGTCAG
>NC_045434.1:183056088-183109139 GCF_002776525.5 Piliocolobus tephrosceles | reverse complement strand
GCTGTAATGAGATTTCAGACTGGAGAATTCAGGGCAGCAAGAGTCAGATTATGGGGGATCCTGTAGTTCATACTGAGGAGTTTGCATTTAATTTGTTGGCTATGGGAAGAGATTTTAAACATGATTGTGTTTTGCTTTTAAAGGTTGCTAGAAAAAGAAAGGACATGTAGTGAGAATAGAGGCTGAGAGGCCTGTTAAGAGGCTATTCTGATAATGTAGACAAGAAATGACGAGGAATGGAAATGAAGAGACTAATATTCAAGAGATATTAAGGATAATGAATCTATGGGTTTGGTTACACGTGAAAATTATCATATAAAGTGACAGAGATTTGAATTATTAGTGTATTAGAAAGCATGAGGGTAGATTACTTCAAAGAGTTTTTCGGGGCTTCTCAGCCTGTTGAGGAAGCCTCAGAGAAGGAAAAGGAAAATTATGAATGATAACTCAGAACCCAAGAAAGAACAGAGTTCTAAGAAGGAGAGAAGTTCAGAAGTCAAGAAAAGTTGAGAAATATCTGTACATTTGGCAAGTTAGAAGTCTCTGGTGCCTCTAGTGACAAGTTGTGGGATCAGGTCAGATTTAGTATGGTGAGGAGCATATTGGAGGCAAGGAAGGTGAAACAGAACTGCTCTTTCAAGAAGCCAGAACATAGGAGAGAAAAAATGTAATAGAGTCAATATTTAAAAATGGAATATATGATCAAGAAGGTTTTGTTTTCTTAAAAGCTACAATGGACTTAACTATGTTTTGGAGTAAGTCTCAAGGACAAAGGGGAGGAAATAATTAGAGAAAGGTCCCAGTGGACATGCAAGAGGATGAAACTCATTGATCATTAGAAAGTACAACCTTAAACAGGAAATTGGGACCACTTTTTTTCTGAGGTGGAGATGAGGGAAAAGAAATTAAGAAAGGTATGGATAGAGGTAAATTTGTTAGGACTGAAGCCAGAAAGTAGGAGAATTAGTGCCCAGTGGTCTGTATGTTCTCTTTGAAATAGGCAGAAAGGTTTGTTGAAAGGATGGTGCCCAGGAGAAAGGAAGAAGAACTTGGCTGGAAATTTACAAGAGGATTGTCAGGAAATATTGTGGCCCAGTTGAGATTGGAAACCAGTTGCCTCTCTCTATGTGGTTGTGGAATTTTTTTTTTTTCTCTAACTGGGTTTACCTAGCAGCCTTAGTGTAGGGGCAGAAGAGACTGATGGTTTGATTGAATGGGGGTTGGGCATTTATCAGGTTAGTGAGTGGAGAGTGCAAGGATAATGGTAGGGAACTGATCAAGAATGTGGATTGTGGGGTCTGGCCTCTGTAGAAAAGAAACTTAATAGAGAGGACTGATAGAGTAAGAGGAAATGGAGGTGTTAAGGAAGGCTTAGGACATATCCATGAGTTGATGGATGGTTCCCATTTGAATCAACAGAGTTCATTCTAAGAAACATAATGTGGAATGAAAAAAGAAAGTTGCAGGATTCATCAGATTCAAGAGGTGGTTACCTTTGGGAAGAAAGGGAAAGGAATGGACTCGGTGACAAATATACAGTGGGCTTTAATTATATCTGTAATGTCTTATTTCTTAGAAAAGGGGTCTAAAGCGGCCAGGTGCGGTGGCTCATGCCTATAATCCCAGTGATTTGGGAGGCTGAGGCAGGAGAATCACCTGAGGTCAGGAGTTTGAGACCAGCCTGGCCAACATGGTGAAACCCCGTCTCTACTAAAATTACAAAAATTAGCTCAGTGTGGTGGTGGGCACCTGTAATCCCAGCTACCTGGGAGGCTGAGGCAGGGGAATCACTTGAACCTGGGAAGTGGAGGTTGCAGTAAGCCAAGACTGCACCACTGCACTTAAACCTGGGCGACAGAGCGAGACTTCATCTCAAAAAAAAAAAAAAGAAAAAGAAAAAGAAAAGGGCCTAAAGCACATATGTAAAATAGTAAATCGTGAAATGAAAGCTGGGTAGCTAGATAACAGGTAAATGAGAATTTGTTATATTCTTCTGCCTGTTTTAAGTATTTTATTTTAAAAAGAAAATAGGTATAGAAGGAGTAAAGAAAGATAAAACTGGAAGGTAGAGTTATAATCATATAGTGGATTATTAAAGTCTAAGATTTCAGAAGCAGAATAATTTCAGATGATAGAAGGGTCTAAGTTTGACATTTGTAGGTGGGGCTAAAGTGGAGATGAGGTCATTTGAACTATAAGCATGGGGTGGACATAGCACTGACATCACCAAGAACCGTGACTTGATCTGAGATAGACAGAAAAACTGAGTGAAATGCCAAAGTCTCTCATGAATATGGAAGAAGATCACCCATCCAAGATGAAGAAGTAGTAATTTTGAAGCAATAGAGCAGAGTTTGGAGATTGTTTTTTTTTTCTCCCTAAAAACGCTTTAATGCTTCATCTTCCAGGCTCACAGAAAAAGAGAAGAAACAAATATCTGAGCAAGTGAATGCCCTAAACCAGGCTTACCATGACCTTTGTGATGGTTCTGCAAATCAGCTTCAGCAGCTTCAGAGCCAGTTGGCTCACCAGACAGAACAAAAGGTACTTTTAGTTTTCATCTCCAAATATTGGGTGGATACCTTTTGAATGGTATGAAAGCAGCTTTGCTGATTCAGAGTCATGATCACTAGCTTTCCATGACCAATGTGACTTAATTTTTAACCTCACCTTAGCAGCCATGTGTCTTGTGTTTCTTTACTGGGGTTCCATGATGTGTTGGTCAGTCAAAAGCACTAGAAGACACAGTTAACCCTTTAGACCTGGTTCACTTTTTTTGTCTTATGCCATTTTGTGACAGACAGCAGTTGAGGAGAACATAAATTTTGTGTTGTATATGATCACAGGGCAGTAAGATACTCCCTTGTGGCATTGTCACATGACAGTTGATAGCCAAGAGTTCTGGGTATTGGAAAGAAAAACCTGTGAACCTCTTCCCTCCATACTAAGGCAATGAGAAATATTAAGTTCCAAAGCAAACTAGTAGAGTAGTTTCACTGACTAAGACGCTGGTTCCCCTCACCCATAGTCATCTCATCATGTGGCATCTTTACCAGTTCCCCTCCATGTTCATTTCCTGGACCATATGAAAGTCGTCATATTTCCTGCTGGTTGTCCTAAGTTCTTCCTGGATACCTGTGTGTGTGTGTACACTTACCATATTATATACATGTGTCTCTGGGATATATATGTGTGTTTGCCTGCTTATTTCCTATGTTGTGAAGCAATGGCCAACTTATGTGGGGCAGGCCAAAATTAAGCTCATGTGATAGTCAAATTTGGTCCAAATGATGCTCAAAATGATATTCAGACAAAGTATGTCTTGATTCTGGTCCTTGGATATAAATTTTGTGCAACAGGAGCTGGAGTTGTAAAGACCACAAGACAGAACCAGCAATGATTTGATGGTATATTTCCAAAAACAAAGTGCTGGTGTAACATTCTCCATTTAAGGTAGCCCACTTCCAGTGGCTTGTTGCTTCACCATATAAGGGAGTATGTGAAAAGTTTTAACAATTGCTTGCTGAGAACATCCGGTTCTCATTTTGAAAGGTTAAAAAAGGGGGGAAAAGGAAAGAAAGAAAAAAAGAAAGACAAGCTGCTGAGCACCACTACATTGAGCATGATGTGTCTCCTGTACTGTTTGCGTGTTTCATGTGAAGTATTGTTCTGATTAACTGACATCCTTGCTTACAAGTTTCACTAACCCTTTGGAGTTTAAGCACAAATGCACAAAGGGAAAAGAGGACGACCTGTTTGGGGTTCTTTTTTGCAAAAACAAACAGTCGCATGCTGGACGCTAACACCAAGCTTACACTGTGTGTGTGATACGGCTGAGCTGCTCCATAAGGCTCTATCTTTTATCTGCCTGAGGCGTGCCCTGCAACTCTGGTAAGTAGAAGCCTTTTATGTTTTCTTTCCTCCACTCCTTCTATCTCTTAATGCTTGTTTAGGTCAGAATGTCCATGTTTGGTAGGATAGAAATGAGTTTCTCTGGATTTTTTCCCAGCTGAGTGTTTCCTGCCTATTCTCCAATTATGAGGGTGTTGGAAGTAACATTGTAGACTTTTCTCTTTGGCTAGACTCCAGGCCTTTCTTCAGTGTCAGCATTTTTGAGACTCCATGAATCTCACAAAAGAAATGAAAAGTTCTCAAAGGAATGTTTTTCTTTGTCATATTGTCTGTTCTGAATAGTCATTCATGGATTTTCTAAAAGGAATTTTTCAGATATCTTGAAATTTTTCAGGTATCACATTCCAGTGAACTTTTTCCTTCAGTTTCTTTAAAACAGACACATAGGGAATTTGCATAATATATATATTTAAATTATACAGATTGAACTTTCTCTTCTTGGTCAGAAAACAAGGAGATAGGGAATAAATAATACTTTAGTGTAGAGAAGTCTGTCAGTTATTCCATTGATTGAATACGTATGTAGAAATGGAGATGAGAACCAAATATACTGTTCTTTCATTTGTTGTCCATACTGTATTCTTATTGTATGCACCTCATCAAGCTTGAAATCCTCAGTGCATGTTTCTAAAATCTGAGGGGAAATGGTTTAATGATTTTAAGGGTTTCCTTATTATTTATCCATATTCGTCCCATGTTTATTGAATGACAGCTACTGCTCCTAGACCTTCATGGGCAATGGATCAGCTCTTATGGAACTTACTCACTGAGGTAAAATGGAATGCTATTATTTAGAAGGCAGGGAAGTAATTGGAAACTGCTTCCACAAGATCCTCCATCAGTAAGATAGAGAGTTAAATAAGTAATCAGAAAGTAGCTCTGACCAAAGAGGGACAGATAAAATTATATACAGAAAATGAAAATAATGAACATAAACAAGAGCTGAAAAGTTGGAGAGTAATAAAAATGATGAAGTGTTGTTAAGTGGTTAAACACTTAAATAATTTAAAATCTGAATGTATTATTCTGTGATAAAAGATCTCAAAATGAGAATTCTTTAGGAGCTCTTTCTAGGATTTGCAAGGGTAGTTTTGACAGTGTATATGCCTTATTCACTGACCTTAGGACCTAACTCCTGTGTTAAGATGTGACTCTACTGTACTTGTCTTTTATAGTTTTCTGGGTCTGACTGTGGGAGGGCATACAAGATTTAGAGTCAGACCTTGATTTATTTCTGGAACTTACTAGTTTTGTGACCTTGGACAAGTTACCTAAACTCTGTGCCTCATTTTCATTTCTTCAAACTAAAGATTCAAACAATTGTTTTCATAGGACACTGTGAGAATTAAATGTCAGTGTTCAATAGATCTAATAATAAGTGACAGCTGTAGTCATAGTTATTGTGCTACTCATTCTAGCCTGGACCAGAAGAAAAGTTACTAGTGGTTCCGTAGGCAAGGGTCCCCGATCTGTTTCTTCCTTGTCTTGCTACTTCCAAGTCCTAGAACTAATTTAATTTAGAGCCATTGCCTTGGGAGAAGCTAGCATTGTCCAAGAATACGAGTATCCCAGTTGCTAAAATACTTTCTTGAGTAGTATACACAGGCCTGTTTACTGAGATGCACAATTGTTCTGGAGCTATTGGACTGCATAAATCTCTCTTATTCTGTGGACCAGTCCTGCTATGCTCATCAGCAGGGAATTGCTACTTCCAGAGTCTTCCGTGTGGTTTACAACAGCAAAAACTTGTTTTATGGGGTTGAATTCTCACTTTGGGGGAACTGTTATGTGTCTGTAAGAAACTTTATGATGATTTGGTCTTAAAAATAAGATTAAATCCTATCACTTTCACTGCTTGCCACCCTGTAGAGCTCGTCACTCAGATATGCTTAATGCCATTATCTCTCAAGTGATCTAGGAACTTCTGGTCTAGTAAACATTCTGCACTGTAGAAAAACTCTTTTTTAGTATTAACACTGGGTGGCTTGCTTCAGAATATTTCCTACATGTTGGGGCTTATCCCATGCTGGGTTTTTCTTGTGGTCAGAATTTTATATACTATAGTTTTTTTTTTTTTTTTTTTTTTTTTTTTTTTTTGAGACAGAGTCTCACTCTGTCACCCAGGCTGGAATGCAATGGTAAAATCTCAGTTCACTGCAACCCTCCACCTCCCGGGTTCAAGCAATTCTCCTGCTTCAGCCTCCTAAGTAGCTGGGATTACAGGCAGACACCACCAAGCCCAACTAATTTTTGTATTTTTAGTAGAGACGGGGTTTTCACCATGTTGGTCAGGCTGGTCTCAAACTCCTGACCTCATGATGTGCCCGCCTCGGGCAGGCCTAAATACTATAGTTGCATCTAAATACTATAGATGCCTGGCCTAAATACTATAGTTCTTTGAATGACTCCTTTCAATAGTTGTGCTTTGCCATTGGCTCTGATTCAGTTTTCTTTTCCTTTTTTTTTTTTAGGATTGCAGAGCAGTTGCTGGGGTGATTGACCTAGGCACAGTGGAGATATTTCCTATCTTCAAAGCCATGCAAAAGGGCCTCCTTGACCAAGACACAGGCCTTGTGCTTCTGGAATCTCAGGTTATCATGTCTGGCCTCATTGCCCCCGAGACTGGTGAAAACCTCTCTTTGGAGGAGGGCCTAGCCAGAAACCTCATTAATCCCCAGATGTACCAGGAGCTCCGGGAGCTACAGGATGCCCTGGCCTTAATAAGCAGGCTTACTGAGAGCAGAGGCCCTCTTTCTGTGGTGGAAGCAATTGAGAAGAGAATAATCAGTGAGAGAGTTGGACTGAAAATCTTAGAAGCTCACCTGGCAACTGGAGGTTTCAGTCTCTCCCCTAGTGAGAACTGTATTAACCTGGAAGAGGCTTTTCATCAAGGCCTCATTTCTGCATGGCTTCATTCAGTATTAGAGTCTCATCTTAGAACATCCAAGAATTTGATAGACCCTAACACAGCTGAGAAAATTGGTTTGCTGGATCTGATGCAACGATGTATTGTTCACCAGGAATCAGGATTCAAATTGCTGCCTGTCAAACAATTGGCAGGGGGGATGGTGAGCTTGAAATCAGGCCGGAAGGTTAGCATTTTCCGTGCAGTTCAGGAAGGGCTGATAGATAGGCAGGTCACTGTCCGGTTGCTGGAAGCTCAGCTTTTTGCTGGTGGCATAGTAGATCCAAGAACAGGACACAGACTTACAGTGGAAGAGGCTGTAAGACATAATTTGATTGACCAAGATATGGCCTGTGGTATCCTCATAAGGCAGCTTCAGACAGGAGGCATCATAGACACTGTCACGGGGCAAAGGCTAACAATAGATGAAGCAGTGAGCAATGATCTAGTAGCTGCTAAGATCGCCCTTGTGATTCTGGAGTCCCTCTGGTCATTCATGGGTTTGCTGTGGCCTGAATCTGGAGAGATCCTCCCAATTACAGATGCCCTAGAACAAGGTATTGTGTCTACTGAACTAGCACATAAAATCCTTAGTAACCGACAGCATATTAAGGCTCTGTTTCTACCAGCAACCACAGAGATTTTGTCCTGGAAGAAAGCAATAGAAAGTGGTATCCTGGACAGAGATCTTGCCAATAACTTAAAATCGATTTGTATACCTGATGTGATGCCCCACATGCAACTAGCAGACTCTGCAGAACAAAATATTAATCCTGGAGCAGCAGTTCTACCGTGCACCAAGAGCCAACCTAAGGCCATAGCAAGCAAGAGTGAGAATCTGTTGTTCCAGCTGATGACTCACAGCTATATTAATGTACAAAATGGACAGAGGCTGCTTCTGTTAGATAAAGAGCTGATGGAGATACTAACATCCAGAGATGAGTATCAAACAAGTCCTCCAGAAGTGGTTGAAATTGGGCATCAAAGGCAAAAATCTCCTGAGGGATTGCAAGAGTCAGCTAATGTGAAACTCTCAGGAACTTTCAGTGATGGGTGGACTGTGAGGCTGCCTGAGTTCCAGTTTTCTTCTCAGAACAAAGAATATCCCAATCAGGAAGATTGCACTACAGAAAAAGGCAAAAAGACCACTGTAGAAACAGAAGATTCTTCTGTAGAGAACCCTGAAGAGGATCTGTTTATAGAACAAAAAGAGAGAAATTCAAATGTTGACCCTTTGAAGGTAATAAATAAAGTCGAATTAGAGGTACAAAGGCAGTTGATAGATACCAAAAGGGAAGACCAAACAGCAGTGTCTATCAAAGAAAATGCCAGTGGGGGACACCTCCTGACTGTACCTTCTGCAGAGGCAGAAGGTGTGCTGTTGGTGGTTGACAAAGATCTTTTTTCTGTTGAAACACCAAAGAAAGAACATCAGCCTCTCAGAAACACTTCCTTTACATGTCAGAATGAACAAGCACACACTCTTGAGACTGAATATATTCATGATGAAACTGGAGGATCTCACATAAAACCCCAAAGCAAAAAGTCAGAAGTTCAGGTAAAGAAAACTCTAGGTGTAAAGTTAGAACTAAAGTCTGAAACTGATGTTAACATTCATCCTCTGGACAAAAAGCAAATGTTAAAGAAAACATTTGTGGCTAAGGATGACCATAAAGAAAGTCAAGAAGCACAGAACATCGCAGGTGGTAGTATGATGATGTTAGAAAAGACTGATGAGGAAGATAATGGCAGGGAAACTTTTCTGTCCTACAGTCATCCATCAGAATTGCTTGAAGAAGCTACCTTAAATGTATTATCTGCACAGTTACTAGATGGTGGTATCTTTCATGAACAGACAGGTCAAAAGCTCTTACTAAATGAAGCAATATCCCGAGGCATCGTGCCAAGTCACACTGCCGTGAAGCTTATGGAGAAGCTGAACATGTTTCAGGGGTTCTTTGACTCTCAGACGTGTGAGTCTTTGACAACTGAAGAAGTCATTAATGAAGGTCTGATGGATGAGAAATTATTACATAATGTCCTCATGGCAGACAAAGCTATAAGTGGTATCTTAGACCCCCGTACCCACACACTATGCTCTGTAAAGGATGCAGTTACGGTTGGACTTCTTGACAAGGAAACAGCCACCAGAATTTTAGAGAGACAGGTGGTGACTGGTGGAATTATTGATCTGAAACGAGGCAAAAAAGTTTCAGTAACTTTGGCCTCAACTCTTGGCTTGGTGGACATTGCTGACCAGCCAGAGCTTATAAATCTGGAGAAAGCTTCCAAAGGTAGAGATGCTGAAAAAACAGTTAGGGAGAGATTAATTAGTTTACAAATGGAAACAACAGGACTTATAGACCCTGATAGTAAAGCCCCTTTAACAGTTGTGCAGTCCATTGACAGAGGTCTTTTGGAGAGAGAGGAGGCCATTCGTTTGTTGACTAAGCAGGTGCTAGATGGAGGTATCATTCACCATATATCTGGGATGAGACTTTCTGTTGATAATGCCTTCAGACATGGCTTAATTGGTGAAGATTTAGCCAAGAAACTCAAAAGAGTTGAGAACTTAAACATCCATCAGATTTTTAATCCTGAAACAAAGGAAACTGTTTCCCTCCCTAAAGCCATAAAATTAGATCTTATTACCCCAGACCTGAAAAGAGAAATCCAGGAGGTTCAGGCCTTTACTGGAAACTTTGTGGATCTCATTTCTGGTCAGAGATTGACCTTGGCAGAAGCTAAAAAAGAAGGACTGTTAACTAATGAAGCAGTGTTGTCTCCAGGAATGATGCATGGCATTGTAGATCCCGAGAACTGCAGAATTGTCCCCTACTCAGAATTAGTCAAGAAATGTAAGATTGATATTGAATCTGGACAGAGATATCTAGAAGTAATTCCCTTCTCAGACATTAAAGATGGAGTGAGCGACAAAGTGCTTACAGTGTCTCAAGCAATTCAGCTTGGAAAAGTAGAGTTTGCATCTACGCTGAAGGTTCTGGAAGCCCAGGCAAATACTGGTGGAATCATAGACACTGCTACTGGAAGAAGACTGACATTGGCATCAGCTTTGGAAGAGAAACTCGTGGATGAAAACATGGTCAGAATTATTGCATCTCATCAGGCGTTAAATGGAGGAATTGTTGACATATTTAGTGATCAGAGAGTGACTTTAGCGGAAGCTATTGAGAAAAGACTGATCAGTCCTGAACTGGCAAATATGATCCAACTAGATACTTCAGAGTTCAGCGATCACAGGGCTCAGATCGAAAAGCAAGAGGGGATTGAAGTGTGTGCATTGAAAAATGAATCTCTAAGAAAGGATATGTTAATTGCTTGTAATCAGACTGCTGAAATGAGTTGTAATAAAGTAGAAGAGAGTGAGAGATTACTTCAAGTTGAAAATCAGTCTGCACAAGAAAAGGTTAAAGTGAGAGCTTCTGATAGGGAGCAGGCAAAAAAGAGCAGGGAAATTTCCTTAAAGGAATTTGGGTGCAAGGATCAACATAAGCCAAGAATGTCCCCAGATGCTAAAGAATTTATCAGTATCATAAATCCTCATAATCTTAAAGGTAAATCCTTGGGCCAAGTGTCATTGACACATACTTACTCTGAAGTGTGTGATTTTAAACTCAAAGAAGTGGCTAGAAATAACATGGGAAATGATACAAATGAAGAGCAGAAAAAAGCAGTGACAAAAATAGAAATTATTTCTCATATGAAGCAGTCTCCCTCATGTCTAGATTCTGAAGAAATAAGAGAAAATCGAGGGGAAGTGATTTTGGAAGTACAAGAAACATATTGTGAAACATCAGGCAAATTGCCGAGTGAGCAGGTTTTGCAGCAACCAATGAATGCTGGAGTGAAAAGTAAGAGAGAGAAGAGGGAGGTGATTGTAGAAGAAAGCATCAGAACATTCAAATCAGCATTTCTTTCTGAAGAAAAGTTATATCAGGAAACTGCCATTAGAGATGAGCATGACTCCCATATAAAGAGCCAACCTAGGGAAATGACCTCAAGTGAAAAAGGGAAAGAAGCTGATACAGAAAAGGGATTTTCTGTCATTTTTAAAATTGAAGACTCTTCTTCTCAAGTGGTACCTCAAGGAATTTCTGTAAAACATCTAGATGCTTTAACACTCTTCACCTCTAAACAGGCCAGTGAAGGAAAAGTAAACAATTTAAGTCTCTGCTTGACTTTAAAACCAGAAGAAAACTTATCTCAAGGAATTGCTTGTGGGGCCCAGAGTGAACCATTCCCTTCTATGACCCCAAGACCTGAAGGATTACACTACCAGGAATCAGATGGAAAAGCCCAAGTGACAGGCTCATCCCAAATTTCCAAAACAGACAAGCCTTTCCAAGGAACCACCGGACAGGAGACCAACTATCATCAAGATTCTTGTGTTACTTCTAAAACCAAGGAAACCAAACATCTCATTTCCTCATCTAATGAATGTAAAGAAAAGTCATACGAAGAAGTATCCTTTGACCCAGCAAGAGGTCTTAAATTGGAAGAAATTACAGTTTCTAGACCAGATTCAAAAGAAGTCAGTTATCTAGAATTCTCAGACAGAAAAGACCTTCATCATCAGAGCAGCAAAAGTGATGATAAACTTTGTAGAACTCTCAAATCTGAAATAGCAACACAGGAAATAACTGGAGAGAAATTTCTAGAAATGGCAAACCCTAACGTTGCAGGTCTACAAGCAGGATCCATTGAGGACATAGTGACTCAGAGAGGTTCCAGAGTCTTGGGATCCTTTCTTCCAGAGAAACTATTCAAAGGAGTGTCTCAGAAAGAGAATACAGGGCAACAGAATGCCATCATTAGTCCTACTGTTCCAGAGACCAGTGAAGAAAAGACAATGTCCGTAACAGTATGCTCTACAGTGAAGACAGAGAAGACACCACAGGAAAAGCTCAGAGAAAGCCCTGGCATTGAACAAACTCCCTTCATGACTGCACTTGGAGGAAAGGGAAATGGAGGTTTAAACCCAGAGCCCTTCAGAGCAACTCAAGTAAGTGGTGTGCTTTTTTTTTCCCCCTAAAGATATAATTAGTTTAATGCTAAAATCCTTAACTGGGTACAGAGTTTATATATGTATAATTGTATACCTATATACATTTTAAGGCACTAGATGATTCTCTAAGATATAACTTAGTTTATCATCATCTGTTTGTAACAAAGTTGTTGAAAAATTAGGCATTGGCTCTGAATGTCTTTCTGAAATCTGCAAGGGTTTTAAATAGAAACAAGCTAATAGAAATACTAGGATGATGCTACCTAAATCAGAATAACTTTTGGAAATTTTGGTAAAATGATGCTTGTAGATTGATAGCTCTGAGCTTCTGCTCTCTAAGGAAATTAGTAAAATCACCTTTGTCTATTGATTTGAAATGACTTAAACAAAATGTTTTATTTTATCCCACTCTATATGCAGTAAAAATTGCTTCTATTTGTCTAACAAAAAACCCTGCCTGCTTCTAAAGCTGAGAATGTCAGAACTGAGTCAGCTTTCTTTTTGGCTCCACAGAATGTATTTACCCGGCAACTCTGTTTAGAACATGATGAAAAGCTAGTATCCTATCTGTCTCTGTTACGGAACATTGAAATGAGGACCAGACAGATTCAGCCTTTGGAGCTAAACCTGGCAGAACTACAGGATCTGCTGTGTCAGGCCAAGGTAGGTTCCCAGAGACTTCCACCACAGACATCAGCTTCAAGATAGCTGCCTCCATCTTCCTTGAAGATTTCAAGACTTACTAGGACCTGCTTGCACTCTATTCTAGGGTAAACAATCTGAGACCCTTGTCAGATAATTATGGGATGGGCCACATTTGGATAGATTGGATAAGATTTATAAAGGATAGACTTTAACAGACCTTGGATTTGGCTATGAATGTAATTACTACCAATTGTTTTTTTTGTTGTTGTTTTGCTTTTGTTTTTTTTGAGATGGAGCCTTGCTCTGTCACCCAGGCTGGAGTGCAGTAGCGTGATCTCAGCTCACTGCAACCTCTGCCTCCCAGGTTCAAGCAATTCTCCTGCCTCAGACTCCCGAATAGCTGGGACTACAGGTACCCGCCACCATGCCTGGCTAATTTTTTTTTTTTTTTTTTTTTTTTAAGTAGAGTTGGGGTTTCACCAGTTGCCCAGGCTGATTTCGAAGTCCTGAGCTCAGGCAAGCCACCTCCCTCGGCCTCCCAAAGTGCTAGGATTACAGGCATGAGCTACCATACCCGGCCCTACCAGTTGTTATCTGTGTGGTTTTGGATTGATTTATGTAAATTCAAAGGCAGAGTGATTGGTCATGAAACTATTGCAGTAATTCAAGCAAGAAATGTTGGAGGCTTAAAACAGTAGATTAGATATATAAGTTAATCTCTCTTCCTAAAACTATACTAAGACATCAGGAAAAAGGGTTTTTGTGTTTTAAGCACGTAAATTCATAAAGAAAAGAGCAAGAAAAGAGAAAACAGCAGTAAAGTTTTAGAATTTAGAAAGCAGGTGGATGAGGAGGTAACTACCTTAGCAAGCTAGAGTAAACCAGATCCTCAACTTACAGTGGAGGAAGCTAAGGAACAACCTGATTTACACTACAGAACTCCCCAAAACCTCAAAAATTGGGAGCACCAGAAAGAGATGAAAATGGATATGCAAACAGGCTTCTAATTGGCTTAAAGTCTGTTTAAGAAGCAATTAGACCTTTAGATTTTCAACTTACTTCACATAGCCTGGCAACTGCTCATGCCGTGCACTAACAGAAGACTGGATGTTCATCCTCTGAGGAAAGTAGTTCAGAGTGTCTCTTGACTAGGGAGAGCAGCCATTTATTGAAGGTAAATATTCCATACAAAAATCAGTAGGATTAACTGGAAGTTCACATACATACTGAATTTTGAGCTATATCCTTGCTCCCGCTATGGTTTGACCAGCCCAAGGAGAAGGACCTAATGGTACTGATATAAGTGATTTCCCAACTGTATGGCCCAACTCCATCACCCTCAGTGAAGACTACAGCCAGTAGGGTTTGTAGTCAGCTTTTTAGGGCATTACTCTCCACTTGAGCATCTGGAAAGCTTCTGTTACAAAAGGAGAGGCTAAAACAAAGAAAAAGAAACTTGGGCAAAATAGAGACTATTTAGGAAGAAAAACATACTCAGGGCCAGTCACAGTGGCTCATGCCTATAATCCCAGCACTTCGGTAGGCCAAGACAAGAGGATTGCTTGAGCTCAGGAGTTTGAGACCATCCTGGGCAACATAGTAAAAAATTAGCCAAGCCTGGTGGTGTACACCCTAGTCCTAGCCACTCAGGAAGCTGAGGCAGGAAGATTTGCCTGAGCCCAAGAGTTTGAGGTTTCATTGAGCTATGAATGCACCACTGCACTCCAGGCTGGGAGATGGATGGAGTAAGACCCTGTCTTAAAAAAAAAAAAGAAAGGGCCGGGCGCGGTGTCTCACACCTGTAATCCCAGCACTTTGGGAGGCCGAGGCAGGCAGATCACGAGGTCAGGAGATCGAGACCATCCTGGTGAACATGGTGAAACCCCGTCTCTACTGAAAATACAAAAAAATTAGCCAGGCGTGGTGGCGGGTGCCTGTAGTCCCAGCTTCTAGGGAGGCTGAGGCAGGAGAATGGCGTTAACCCGGGAGGCGGCGGAGCTTGCAGTGAGTGGAGATTGCGCCACTGCACTCCAGCCTGGGCGACAAAGCGAGACTCTGTCTCAAAAAAAGAAAAAAAAAAAAAACAGAAAGAAAAATATATTCGAAAGTACTACCATTTAAAGGACAAAAAGTAAAATAGATTGGAAAAATCTAACTGGAGATCTCTGAAGAACACCTGGAAACACTCGTCTCACAGAAACCAAAGGAGAAGGAGTCAGTCCTAGTAACTGCTGCAGGGAGATTGAGTACAATGAGGACTAAAGGGGAGATTCAGCTCCTGAAAGTTATTGGTGATTTTGAACAGTTTAAGTGGAGTGATGGGATATAAACTAACTTGCAACTGGAATAAATGGGAGGTTGGAAGGTGGAAACAATTAATATAGATCATTCTTTCCAGAAGTCTTAGGTACAGGCAAGGAATGAGGTGGGACACTACTTGAAGGAGATGGATTGAAAGGAATGTTTTGAATGGGTTTTGGGCTGAGGAGAAAGAACCAATTGAAAAAGAGAACTTGAAGTTAGAAGAGAGAGGAAGTGGTAACTGATAGAACCAGTCCCCTAAAAACATAGAAAGACAGCCTTGAGAGGGAGGAAGAGTGGCTATTTCACTGAAATTGGAGGTTAAGAGTTGTCATAGGATTGGAGTCACAATGAAGACAGATTATAGTGGTTTACTGGTTCTCTCAATATCTAGTGTGTAGCCTTGGGTAGGATGGCTGAACCGGGGCTGAGGATGATGCGTCAAAGAACTATATCAAATTCTTCCACAGCTTATTTCTGGCTTCTGTGTTGAGGACCAGAATATTACAGACTAGATGAGTGGAAAAGCTGGTTGGGGATAGCTTTGTGTTCTTTGGTTCCATGACCCCGGAATTTAGAGTGGAAGAGTCATCCTTTGGGTTTATTTTGTAGCACATTAATTCTGCACAGCTGCTCCTTGGAGAAAGGCATAATGACACTCTCAGAGAGGCAGCAAGTTACAGTGGAGGGAGTACACTGCACTGAGTCAGAAAACAATCCAAATCCTGGCTGTAGTGCTTACCAGCTGGGTGACCTTGGACACTGTTCACATTTTTTTAAAGCAATGAGACATCTCTTCTGTAAATCCAGAATAATAACGTCTACCTTGCCTACCTCATGAATTAGTGATTGCGAGAACCAAGTAAATTAATGAAAGTACATAAAAACATTTTCTAAGCCCTAAAATGTGTGTAGACATGGGGTAAGAGAGAAATGTGTTCACAGCTGATTCCCAGAGGGTTTCAAACTAGTCTTGCTTTTATAGGTAACTCCACTTTATTCCCTCAGGTATTAGACAGGGAGTTAAAGGATCTGACCACCTTGGTCAGTCAGGAATTAGAGTGTGTGAATCAAATTATCATCAGCCAACCTCAAGAAGTTCCTGCTCAACTGTTGAAGGCTCTAGAGAAAGATGCCAAGAATCTTCAGAAGTCTCTCAGTTCTGTGAGTGACACTTGGAATTCCAGGTTACTCCACTTCCAGAATGCTGTGGAAATAGAAAAGGTAGCATTTTGCTTTTATTCATAAAAGCTCACAAAGTCTGGGTGGCTGGGAGATTTTCATAATGTGATTTGCCATTTATTTCTTAGACTAAAGTGTTAAATCAGCACACACAGCTAGAAGGCAGACTTCAAGATCTGAGAGCCTGGGTTGGCAATACCATTCTTATTCTGAACAGCAAGGCATCTAACAGTGAAACAGATGTTGACAGCCTAAACCGCTGTCTCCAACAATATGAGGTAAACTCTCCACCCATTCTCAAGCATGTTTTCTTTGTCCTTTGAGTTGTATCAATTTTATTTACCTGCTAGGCAAACCAGTATCCATATTTATCTTTCTTTTTTTTTTTTTTTTTGAGACGGAGTCTTGCTCTGTCACCCAAGCTGGAGTGCAGTGGCACATTCCCAGCTCACTCTAACCTCCACCTCCCGGGTTCAAGTGATTCTCTTGCCTCAGCCTCCTGAGTAGCTGGGACTATAGGTACCTACCTCCACGCCTGGCTCATTTTTAGTAGAGTACTTTTTAGTAGAGATGGGATTTCACCATGTTGGCCAGGCTGGTCTCAAACTCCGGACCTCAGGTGATCTGCCCACCTCGGCCTCCCAAAGTGCTGGGATTACAGGTGTGAGCCACTGCACCTGGCCATTTATCTTTCTTAGAAAGATAAATTTCCAAGAAAGTCAGCTATGTTTAGGTTTTTAAATTATCATATCCCTGGCTGGGTGTGGCAGTTCACACCTGTAATACCAGCACTTTGGGAGGCCAAGGCAGGTGGATCACCTGAGGTCAGGAGTTCAAGACCAGCCTAGCCAACATGGTGAAACCCCGTCTCTACTAAAAATTCAAAAAAATTAGGTGGGCGGAGTGGCAGGTGCCTGTAATCCCAGCTACTTGGGAGGCTGAGGCAGGAGAATCGCTTGAACCCGGGAAGCGGAGGTTGCAGTGAGCCGAGATCACACCATTGCACTCCAGCCTGGGCAACAAGAATGAAACTCCGTTTAAAAAAAAAAAAAAAATAGATCATATCCCTGGAGCTTCAGTGATTATGATCATTTCTCCCTTCAGCTGTTCTCTGAGATACTGTCTACAGAATGACCTGTTATTATCAGTCTCATCTTCTCTTTCTAAATGAGCATCTAGGATCCATCCTTTGTTTCTCTTTTGACCAAGATCCAATCCTACATACACACACACACATACCAGTTTCAGGAGATCTTTTTGTTGTTGTTTGTACATGTGCAGGTTTGTTATATAGGTAAACTGCATGTCATGGGGATTTGATGTACAGATAATTGTATCACCTGGGTAATAAGCACAGTACCCAATAGGTATTTTTTCTGATCCTGTCTCTCCTCCCACCATCTCACTCTCAAGTAGGCCCCAGTATTTGTTGTTCACCTCCTAGTATCCATGTATTCTTGTTTAGCTTCCACTTATAAGTGAGAACATGCCATATTTGGCTTTCTGTTCCTGTGTTAGTTTGCTTAGGATAATGGCCTCCAGCTCCATCCATATTGCTTTAAAGGATATGATTGCATTCTTTTGTATGGCTGGATAGTATTCCATAAAATGTGGTGTCCACATTTTCTTTATCCAGTCTACCATTGATGGGCATTTAGGTTGATTCCATATCTTTGCTATTGTGAATAGTGCTATACGGAACATACACGTACATGTGTCTTTATGATAGAATGATTTATATTCCTTTGGATATATACCCAACAATGGGATTGCTAGGTCAGATGGTATTTCTAAGTTCCTGTGAAATCGCTGCAGTGCTTTCCACCATGGCTAAACTCAGGATAATTTTTGATTGGTTATTTAGAGCATGGGTTGGCAAACTTTTTTTTTTTTTTTTGAGACGGAGTCTCGCTCTGTCACTGAAGCCGGAGTGCAGTGGTGCGATCTCGGCTCACTGCAACCTCCATTCCCCTGCATCAGCCTCCCAGGTAGCTGGGATTACAGGCACACACCATCGTGCCTGGCTAAATTTTTTGTATTTTCAATAGAGACGGGGTTTCACCATGTTGCCCAGAGTGGTCTCAAACTCCTGACCTCAGGCAGTCTACCCACCTTGGCCTCCCAAAGTGCTGGGATTACAGGCGTGAGCCACAGCATCTGGCCAGCAAACTTTTTAAATAAAGGGCCAGATAATAAATATTATAGGCTTTACGAACCATATGCAAAAGACCTATTTCTGTTGCAATCACGCAAAATTAAAGCAGCCATAGATAGTACATAAACAAATGGCTATGGCTATGTTCCAATAAAACTTTATTTACAAAAACGTGACAGGCCAGATTTTGCTTGGGGGCCATAGTTTGTTGACCCCCCTGCTCTAAAGAAATGCTTTTCTTCTTCTTAAGCCCCAGATTAACTGATTCTTTTTATTAGTCAATGAGAGAAAAGTTAGGACCATGAGATACATGTGAGCCAGAGAGTTTTCTCCCAAATATTGTTCTCTTTTTTTGTTCTATTTAAGATTATATCAGGTATTACAGTGGTTTATCAATCCTCTGCGATAGAGATCCCTCTCCTTCAACTTTTTAGAATGTCAAAACAGAATTAGAAATGATCCCTTCTTCTGTTCTATCTTCTCCCTCTTCCCCAGTCTTAAGAGAAGCAGACATAAAAGTTTGTCCATGATCAACCTTGTACACAATCTCATCCCTCTTTATCACGTAAGAGTTGACCGGCCTCCTTTTTTTATACCCTTTATCCAAAGATATCACTGAGGGAGAGAGTTTCAGACTTTATTCAGGCTTTATCTGTTTGCTAAGTTATTACAAAGACGCAAGCATGAAAAAAATTCCTATGACATAGTATGAGATATAAAAACATAGAGACATAGAGCATCTCATACATTGGTGCCCTCCCCTAGTTATAACATACGAATCCTCTTGTCAGCAGAGAACAGTCTGAGCCTTGTTTTCCCAGTGAGTTTCCTAAATTATTATGTTCACAGAGGAAGGAAGCTTTGTCTTATTGTTAGCAGCAGCAAATTCATGTGAGTCTGCAATAGCTGGGTTCTTGCCTCCTCACGCGAAAGAATTTGACCAAGGGGCATAAGGCAGAGGGAGAGACCGAGGCAAGTTTTAGAGCAGGAGTGAAAGTTTATTTAAAAGTTTTAGGGCTGGGCATGGTGGCTCACGCCTGTTATCCCAGCACTTTAGGAGGCCAAGGCGGGCAGATCACGAGGTCAGGAAATCGAGACCATCCTGGCTAACACGGTGAAACCCCGTCTCTACTAAAAATACAAAAAATTAGCCAGGTGTGTTGGCAGGCGCCTGTAGTCCCAGCTGCAGGCGCCTGTAGTCCCAGCTACTTGGGAGGCTGAGGCAGAAGAATGGCGTGAACCCAGGAGGTGGAGCTTGCAGTGAGCCGAGACTGTGCCTCTACACTCCAGCCTGGGAGACAGAGCAAGACTCCGTCTCAAAAAAAAAAAACAAAATTAGCCGGGCGTGGTGGCATATGCCGGTTATCTCAGCTACTCATGAGGCTGAGGGAGGAGAATCTCTTGAACCCGGGAGGCAGAGGTTGTGGTGAGCTGAGATTGCACCATTACACTCCAACCTGGGCAACAAGAGGGCAATTCCATGTCAAAAAAACCTCCATCTCAAAAAAAAAAAAAAAAGTTTTAGGGCCGAGCATGGTGGCTCATGCCTATAATCCCAACACTTTGGGAGGCCAAGGCGGGAGGATCACCTGAAGCTCAGGATTTCAAGAGCAGCCTAGCCAACATGGTGAAACCCCGTCTCTACTGAAAACAAAATACAAAATTAACTGGGCATGGTGGCAGGCGCCTGTAATCCCAGTTACTTGAGAGCCTGAGGCTTGAACCCAGGAGGTAGAGATTGCAATGGATGACAGAGTACGACTGTGTCTTAAAATAAAAAAAAAAAGTTTAGAGCAGGAATGAAAGGAAGTAAAGTACACTTGAAAGAGGGCCAAACGGGCAACTTGAGAGATCCAAGTGTGTTGTCTGTCCTTTAACTTGGTGTTTTATATGTTGGCATGCTTCAAGGGATTATGTTTTTCCTCCCCTGGTTCTTCCCTTGGGGGGGGCTGTCTGCATGTGCAATGACCTGCCAGCACTTGGGAGGGGTCGCACGCGCTGTGTGTTTACTGAAGTTGTATACATGCTCACTTGAGGTGTTTTTCCCTTACCAGTCGAGCGTTCCTAGAAGTAGTTCATATACCGATTTAGACACCACCACTTTGCCTCTTAGTGTGCATGCTTGAGCCCACTTGCCCAGCTCCTGAGATCTTATCAGGAAGCTGCTAATCACCAGCTTTACGTGTTTTCTATCTATTAAGAGCATGCCTTTCTCTTTTGCCGACTACAACCAATTATTATTTTAGAGAGATGGTTGAACAACCACCTGACCATCACCTGATGGTCACCTGACATTCTTGGAGGTGACCATCAGGTGATGTGGAGGTGGGCAGGGCTTCTCATGCCCTGCTCATGTCTGCCTAACTACCTACTGTAACATTATGATAAATATTCAAGAAGCCGTTTCTGCCTGCTTTGCAGGATTGACTACTCTCAATTGATCTACTCTCAGTTTCAAAGTGATGGAGATCCAGTATAACATAACTGATAATCACTGAATGTTTGTAGGAAGATTACTTGCTTTTAATAGTCTGGAAATAGATGATTTTAGCGTTTGGATAGTTTTTACTACTTTAAGGGAAAAATACAACTATAACAAGAAAGTCTGAGTGTAATCTTTCACAGTTTTAAAAATAGTATGAACAGCATCATTTACTCAAAAAATGAAAATTTAGGCTGGGTGTGGTGGCTCATGCCTGTAATCCCAGCACTTTGGGAGGCTGAGTGGAAGGATCGCTTGAGCCCAGCAGTTCAAGACCAGCCTGGGCAATGTAGTGAGACACCATGTCTACAGATAATTTTAAAAATTAGCTGGGCATGGTGGTGCACACCTGTGATCTCAGCTACTTAGAAGGCTGAGGTGAGAGGATTGCTTGAGCCTGGGAGGTCCAGGCTGCAGTGAGCTTTGTATGCATCACTGCACTCCAACCTGGGTGACAGCAAGATCCTGTCTCAAAAAACAAAAATTTTAGCAAATCACAAACAAATTATGTATTTTCTCAGTACTGGCCTACCAGTAACTCATTGCTGGACGGATACAAATAGATATTTGCACCTAAGAAAGTACAATTAGATACATCTCAGATCAGAAATTCATGTTATATTTTCCAAAACTTTTTGAAAAAATTTATGGCCAGACGCGGTGACTCACTCCTGTAATCTCAGCACTTTGGGAGGCCAAGGAGGGCGGATCACTTGAGGCCAGGAGTTCAAGACAAGCCTGGCCAACATGGCAAAACCCTGTCTCTACTAAAAATACAAAAAATTAGCTGGGCATGGTGTGCGCACCTGTAGGCCCAGCTACTCAGAAGGTAGAGGCACGAGAATTGCTTGAACCAGTGAGGCAGAGGTTGCAATGAGCCGAGATTGTACCACTGCACTCCAGTCTGGGCAACAGAGCAAGACTCTGTTTCAAAAAAAAAAAGACCAAGCGCAGTGGCTCACACCTCTAATCCCAACACTTTGGGAGGCTGAGGTGGGCATATCAAAAGGTCAGGAGATCGAGACCATCCTGGCTAACACAGTGAAACCCCTTCTCTACTAGAAGTACAAAAAATTAGCCAGGCGTGGTGGCGGGCGCCTGTAGTCCCAGCTACTTGGGAGGCTGAGGTGGGAGAATGGCATGAACCCGGGAGGCAGAGCTTGCAGTAAGCCAAGATCGTGCCAGTGCACTCCAGCCTGGGCAACAGAGCGAGACTCCATCTCAAGAAAAAAAAAGTCTCTCTCACTTTCAGTCTCTCCAAACTCCTCATAAATTAGAATTAAGTTTCCTTTACTGGACCTACCTTGATTTCCAAATGCAGTAAGCAGCTCTATTATTTATGCTAGCATAATTATACTATTGCTAATCCAAAATATCTGTGAATTTATTTATTTATTTATTTATTTTTTTTTTTGAGACGGAGTTTTGCTCTGTCGCCCAGGCTGGAGTGCAGTGGCGCAATCTCGGCTTACTGCAACTCCACCTCCCGGGTTCACGCCATTCTCCTGCCTCAGCCTCCCAAGTAGAGGGGACTACAGGTGCCCGCCACCACGCCCGGCTAATTTTTTGTACTTCTAGTAGAGAAGGGGTTTCACCGTGTTAGCCAGGATGGTCTCGATCTCCTGACCTTGTGATCCACCCACCTCGGCCTCCCAAAGTGCTGGGATTACAGGCATGAGCCACCGTGCCCAGCCAAGAGAGACTTTAATTCTAGTTTGGCCCTAGAATCATTAGTGCCAGTTATGAGAGTACAGGAAATTAGCCTCTCTGATTCTTTTGGTTTTCTTCATGGACTGAGAAATGGAAGTATCATGGTTTTGTTTTGCTTTTTGTTTCCTTTTTCCATTTACCTTAGGATTTGAAACAGCCCATGGCTGAAAGGAAATCTCAGCTGGATGCTCTTGCTTTTGATGTTCAGTTCTTTATCTCGGAACATGCCCAGGACTTGTCCCCTCAGCAGAATCGACAGATGCTGAGGCTTCTGAATGAACTGCAGAGGTCCTTCCAGGAAATTTTGGAACAGACTGCAGCTCAGGTGGATGCCTTGCAGGGCCATCTTCAACAGATGGAGCAGGAGGCCCTGGTGAAGGTCAGACTGAACCAGCAGCTGGGCTCAGTTTGTCTGTGGGGATGTCCTCTGTCATTGGGTTTTCTGGCCAGACTCTGTGCATCATGATTGCAGGAGCTTGGGTTTACCAGTTTTGAAATTTCATGTCATGCAGGCCAGTATGGTTCTAATCCAGGAGGCACCTGTTCTGGCTGTTTTTCTTGCCATGTCTTTGGTTTTATGTATGTGTGAGAGAACATATGTGTTGACATGTGTATACATATGCAAGTGTTTTCTTTTAGTGAGACTTTTCCTTCACTGTATCTCATTGTCTCTGACTTTCAAATGAAAATCATGTATCTAGTCCTTTCCCTACTTTACTTTCTCCTTTAGCATTGTTTTGAGGGCTCGTAAGAACATCTAGATACTCTGAGCTCGAGGAGAAGCGTTCTGAAATTAGTTTCATTCTATGTAATCTATTTCGAATGATTTACAGTAAGGTTTCCTGACAATCCTTAAGTGGCTGACAAGGAAATTTTTATTAGAATCGTATTAATTTTTGGCTCTTTAAAAATTAATATTATTTTCTTGCACCTTTCCTCACACTGTAGTGCCCAGTGCTTATTCAATCATGGAAAACAGTATGTAGAAGCAGGCATGATACTAAAACAAACAAACAATCAAAAAACTAACCATCCTACCATCTTCCATCACAACTCACTTCTTGCAAAGCTCAGCTCAACATAATTGCATTAATAATAACATTAAAACCTTAGAATACCTAGAATGATGTTCATGCCATTTCTGCTATTTGAATAGTAAGTTGGCATATAACAAGATGATATTAGAGTTGTCATTATCACCATAAAATTTGTCTCAAGGGCTCCTTTATTAAATATTGTGCAAAAAAATGAGCTTTTGAGTCAGACTTTAAGGGAATTAGGGTAGTGTGTGCCATATGTCCCCTTTTACTGTCTCATTTTTTCAACTGTATTGAAATTGAGATATACTAATGGAAAGACTTAGGTTACCTTCGAAAACTGAGCATGTGCAATGCTCTCATTCAGGAGTTTATATAGCACGATATAACCTTTGGATAATTAATGAAGTAAAATTCATCTGAGCCACCTTAAGACAAGACCCAGCCCAGATTCAGGGTAGACACCTGGGCTGCAGCAGGTGATAGAACTGCATGTGAACATTCTCCCTGAGCATGTAATTAATTCCACAATGCTTATTAACCTTGTTATTGTCAGAAATGCTCTGCTTCTCTCAATATTTCCCCTGAATGTGTGTGTATGTCTCTGTGTTAACTTGTTTGCTTTGCTTTTTTCAGATTCAGTCTGCACCCATCCTAACCCATGAAGATCCTGTTTTACAGCTGAAGAGCTCTTAGGAGTTCTCTTCCAGAGCCCTTCTATTTGTCCTAAAGAGGGGGAGAGAGGGCCAGTTGGGCACCTGTTTGTAAGTGCAGGTGACTAAAGCGCCATCAGAAGGTAGAAACTGGTGGAAAATGGTTTTAGAAGGATGGTCAGGAGAACACATCATGCTCAATTGCTCAGTCAGGTGCTTCAATGTCATACAACTGAGATAAAATCTAGAGAAAGGATCAGGCACAGAAACATATTCCCTCTCTCTCCTTGGGCCCGACCTGTTCCTTTGATATTAGTGTAGACACCTAAAGGACTGAGCTAGTTGCTATTCTTGGGCACTTCTCAAAATAGCCAAATCTAGCCCTTCATGCCTGGCATGTAATCATTTTATTTAATGAGTCTCTGGATTGATGAGATATTTGATTTATAAAGTCAGCTGAATCATTAAGAAGCTCAATTAACTTATGAATTATCCAGGTCTTTGATTTTTCTTTCTACTCCAATTCTTCTACTTTTGCATATTATGTAGCAAGTCTCTGGTTCTAGTGGAGGGATTGATCAGAACCACTGAATTATTATCATCACCATTATCGTGTGGATTTCAAGCATCTGGGCTCTTTCTTCTCTATTTCCAAAGATAATAACAGCAGTCTGGTGAAGGAGCCCCCAAACCAAAACCTGAACTAGAAGCATTCTCATAATTATCCTGATTATTATCCAATCCATAGACCCAGATCAATGGACTGTCCAAATGAGGGGAGCTTTCCGAATATGACTTCTGTGTCTTTTCCTATTCTAGTCTCCCATCAACATTTCCATCCTTGAGATATAACCTTCTTGTTTTACATTTCAGGGAGTTTCTTGTATTTGTAAAATGTGAATTAGTAAATGTTTTTTGACCCCTTTGCATTTTAATTAGACCCTGCAGAAACAACAAAATACCTGTCACCAGCAACTGGAGGATCTTTGCAGTTGGGTAGGACAGGCAGAAAGAGCACTGGCAGGCCACCAAGGCAGAACCACCCGGCAGAATCTCTCTGCTTTGCAGAAGAACCAAAGTGACTTGAAGGTCAGTGTGAATCCGTCAGTTTTGACACAAAGTCTCACTCTGTCACTCAGGCTGGAGTACAGTGGCATTATCTTGGTTCACTGCAGCTTCGACCTCCTGGGCTCAGGCAATCCTCCCACTTCAGCCTACCCAGGGGCTGGGACAAAGTCATGAGCCACTATGTCCTCATTTTTTATTTATTTTGTAGAGATGGGGTATCACTATGTTGCCAAAGCTGGTCTCGAACTCTGGGCTCAAGCAATCCTTCTACCTTGGCCTTGGCCTCTCAAAATGTTAGGATAACGGGCATGAGCCACCATGCCTGGCGATGTTTTCATTCCTTCGACAAATATTTAGTGCTTAAGGGTTAGCAATAATGGTAAACAGACATCATCCCTGGCCTTGTGAAGCACACAGTCTAGCAGGGCATACAGAAATTTTACAGATTATTATAAAAATGAACATAAAATTATTAACTTTTATATCTGTGAAGGGAAACTCATATGAGAACATATAGCAGAGAGACCCAATCTAGAGTAGAATTTCAGAAAAGATTATCTTGAAGAATTGTCACCTAAACTTGAGAAATGAAAGATATGTAGGGGTTAATGCATGAAGAGGTCGGAGGAGGAAGAGAACATACCAGGCAGAGGCTTATGTATTGGTCTTGAGGTGGGAATGGTATTGAGCACAACATATTCAAGAGCTGAAAGAAAGCTAGTTCAATTGGACTGCAAAGAACAAGAGGAAAATCAGGGAAAGTTGAAGTTGGAGGGGTAAGTAGGACCTATATCACACAGGACCCTGTAGGCCACATTAAGGATAAAGAGTGATACCCAAGAGAGTATAAAGGCCCATCAGGCCTCAACTGTGCTAAGATCATGTTGTCAACAGTTCTTTATGGAAAGAATGATCCCTTTGAGGATAATGCATTGCAGAATGAAAAATCTCTCATGCTTATGTTTGTGGACAACCTTCTTTTTTGGCTTCACTAAATACTTGCTTAGAAAATGAAATAAAATTTCTTTGCATTGATTTAAGCCTAAACCTGAAAAAAATTGTAGTCAGGGACTATATACAGGACTATATGTCATCCTAGCCACTCCATCTTTATACCATTAGAGGACTTAGAAGCACGAAAGTTGAAGGCTCTGCCATTCCTATTTTCTTGTGTTAAGGATTTACAGGATGACATTCAGAATCATGCCACCTCATTTGCCGCTGTTGTCAAGGACATTGAGGGGTTCATGGAAGAGAATCAGACCAAGCTGAGCCCACATGAGTTGACAGCTCTTCGGGAAAAGCTTCGTCAGGCTAAGGAGCAATATGAGGCGCTCCGGGAACAGACACGGGTGGCCCAGAAGGAGCTGGAGGAAGCAGTGACCTCTGCCTTACAGCAGGAGACTGAAAAGGTAATCAACTGCTATGACACTTGATAGTTTTCAAAAAAGAATTTTGGTACCAACACAAAAGACAATGAGGGGAAAACAGTCTTATAGCACGCACAGAATCATGAGAAAGGGCTACTTCAGGAGCTAGTCTGGTTTTTGTTTTTTGAGACGGAATCTCTTGTCACCCAGGCTGGAGTGCAGTGGCATGATCTCGGCTTACTGCAACCTCTGCCTGCCGGGTTCAAGTGATTCTCCTGCCTCAGCCTCAGCCTCCCAAGTAGCTGGGATTACAGGTGCCCATCACCACGCCTAGCTAATTTTTGTATTTTTAGTAGAGATGGGATTTCACCAGGTTGGCCAGGCTGGCTAGTCTGTATTTTTACAAGAAGCTTTATTTTTACAAGAAACGTCCGGGAGGAGTTTGTAAAGGAGTTTGTCAGTACAGTTGGTAAAAAGTACATATTCCTCCCCCGACCCCAAAACATCTTGCTATCTGTATACTCAGTCCTCTAATTGAAAAATATCAGAAGAACTTAGTGAGGAAGAGTATTATTATGGGGAGGAAAAAAGCAAAACAGAATTTTGCTGTGTTGCCGAGACTAGAGTACAGTGGTGCAATCTTAGCTCACTGCAACCGCCACCTTCTGGATTCAAGTGATTCTCGTGCCTCAGCCTCCTGAGTAGCTGGGACTGCAGGCACATGCCACCACACCCAGCTAAATTTTGTATTTTTAGTAGAGTTTAGGGTTTCACCATGTTGACCAGGCTGGTCTCAAACACCTGACCTCAAGTGATTCTCCTGCCTCGGCCTCTCAAAGTACTGGGATTACAGGTGTGAGCCACTGTGCCCGGCCAAATGACGTATTTTAATATGAATCTAGACTGGTGATCTAAGAGTACTAGGGAAAAATATCTATGAAGTCTTAGTGAGCCAAAAGTTGTCCCTGAACTGCCTCTATAGTTACAGTGGGAATCGTGGCACTGGGATAAACCAAAGAGAAGCCAAAGTCTCAAGTGGTCTTCTGCACCCCACTCAACACTGGCGGATTGAATTTGAATCTTTTGTTTAGCCTTGGATGCGGACACTAATGAGGAAAGTAGAGAACATGGAAAAGAAAAATAAATTACCTGAAGATGAATTTGTTTTTTTTTTTTTGAGACAGAGTCTCGCTCTGTCGCCCAGGCTGGAGTACAGTGGTACAATCTCGGCTCACTGCAAGCTCTGCCTCCCAGGTTCACGCCATTCTCCTGCCTCAGCCTCCCGAGTAGCTGGGACTACAGGCGCCCGCCACCTCGCCCGGCTAATTTTTTGTATTTTTTTTAGTAGAGACGGGGTTTTACTGTGTTAGCAGGATGGTCTCGATCTCTTGACCTCGTGATCTGCCCGCCTCAGCCTCCCGAAGTGCTGGGATTACAGGCGTGAGCCACCATGCCTGGCCCTGGGGATGAATTTTGAAATAGATAAATATATAACTTGGCATAACCTATTTAATTTATTAAAATACATGTAGAGCCAGTAAATAGAATTTCAAAGGCAAGTTGAAGAATTAAATGTTTCCCTGTAGCCTCAGGTGAGAGAAAAAATTTAAAAAGAGCTACATGTGCCGGGCGCGGTGGCTCAAGCCTGTAATCCCAGCACTTTGGGAGGCCGAGACGGGCGGATCACGAGGTCAGGAGATCGAGACCATCCTGGCTAACACGGTGAAACCCCGTCTCTACTAAAAATACAAAAACTAGCCGGGCGAGGTGGCGGGCGCCTGTAGTCCCAGCTACTCCGGAGGCTGAGGCAGGAGAATGGCGTAAACCCGGGAGGCGGAGCTTGCAGTGAGCTGAGATCCGGCCACTGCACTCCAGTCCAGGCGACAGAGCGAGACTCCGCCTCAAAAAAAAAAAAAAAAAAAAAAAAGAGCTACATGTTCTGTTTAGTTGAGGAAAGGATGAAAGAAGTTTGTCTTTCCTTTAGGAAAGAGCAGCCAGGTAATTGAATGTGACCATGCTATTTCTTACCCTACCAAGCCAGTCGCAGCACTTCTGTGTACCTTGAAAGATTCTGTGAAGCATTGCTGAGGTGGCAGGACTAAATGATCTCTTAATAAAATATTCTGAATCCTAAGATTTGTTTTGTTTTGAGACAGAATATTGCTGTGTCACCCAAGCTGGAGTGCAGTGGCACGATCTTGGCTCACTGCATCCTCCACCTCCCAGGTCCAAATGATACTCGTGCCTCAGCCTCCTGAGTAGCTGGGTCTACAGGTATGCACCACCACACCCAGATAATTTTTTGTATTTTTAGTAGAGATGGGGTTTCACCATGTTGACCAGGCTGGTCTCAAACTCCTGATCCTCAAGTGATCCACCAGGCCTCCCAAAGTGCTGGGATAACAGGCATGAGCCACTGTGTCCTGCCTCTTTTTTTTTTTTTGTTTTTTAAGCAGTAAGATATAATGAAATGTAGAGATATTTTTAATAATTTTTCAAAAGATTTTAAAAGATGTGAATTCTCTTTTGTATGTGCAAAGACTGTTTATACCCAGTCTTAGAATTAGCATAAAATTATCTCCTCCCCTTTACCCCATTGCTTAACCTGTGGTTGTATGATTGAGTATGTAAAGCCTTCTCACTAGACAACCTCTGTGACTTCAGAGTAAAGCAGCAAAGGAACTGGCAGAGAACAAGAAGAAAATCGATGCACTCCTGGATTGGGTAACTTCAGTAGGATCATCTGGTGGACAGCTGCTGACCAACCTTCCAGGAATGGAGCAGCTCTCGAGAGCTAGTTTGGAGAAAGGAACCTTGGACACCACTGATGGTTACATGGGGGTGAATCAAGCCCCAGAGAAACTGGACAAGCACTGTGAGAAGATGAAGGTAAGGGTGTTAGCTTATCCTCACTATGCTAGAGAAATCTCTCCTGCCCTGAGCAAGTAACCACAATCACCTTGCCCCTAAATCCAGTGAGAACCTCTCAGTTTGTGACTTCTTTGATGTCTCAGCAGCTTTGACACTGTTGGCCACTTCTTGAAATACTTTGTGCCTTGGTTTCCATACTACTACTTTGCCCTGACCATCTTTCTTACTTTTCCCCTGGCCAGCTTTTCAAATACTGATGCTTCCAGGTGTATCCTAGGCTCTCTTTTTATCTTTCAGAACATATTTTCCTTGGGCAGTCTCATCTACTCACAACACTGTAATTGCCATTTGCACTAATGAATTCTGTGTATGCATTTCCTTCTAGCCCTGATTCCTGTCCTGAGCATCAAACCAGTATATAAATCTGTCTGCCTATTTGCAACTTGAGCCCACAAGCACATCAGCCTGAAAATGGAACTCCTGTTTCCTATGATACTCCTCCCACAATCAAACATTCTCTTTCCTTTATTCCCACTTCATTGTCTGAACTGGACATCATCCTAGATTCCATTCTCTCTCTCACTCTCCCATGTCAAATCAGGCATCAGATCTCATGCTAATTATATTTCTTTCAAAGTCAGCTACACTTCTTCATCTTTATTGAGATATTATTGTAGTTTAGAACCACTATCTGCTTTCACTGGTATTATTATAGTAGCTTCTACTGGTCTTCTTGCCTCTTGGTTTTTACCTTCCAGTCCATTCTCCTTACTACTAAGGAATCATTCTAAAATGCTGTATCCTTGCTTAACCCTTTTTATGATTACCTGTTGCCCTCAAGATTACATGGTTAACTCTCCTCTCAGCCCCTACCCACTGGGATCTAGTCTACTTATTTGGCCTTATCTGTTACCTTCCTTTATACTTGAGCATCTGCTTATATTGATTCCTTTCAGTTTATTGGCTAAACTGTGCTCTCACTTTCCTCTGGGCCTTTATATGCTCTTGGAACTTACTTGCTTCTCCATTGCATAAAGTAAGGGAGGCGCCCAGCTATTGGTTAATTTTTACTCATTCTTCAGATCTCAGCTTAGAGTTCACTTCCTCTAGGAAGCCCATATTCATCACCACTCACTCACCAAAGTTAGGGTATATATTCCCCCTATGTGCTCTTCTTTCTCTCTCTCTCTCTCTCTTTTTTTTTTTTTAAAAAAGGCAGAGTCTTGCTCTGTTACCCAGGCTGGAGTACAGTAGCATGATCTCGGCTCATCGCAACCTCCATCCCCTGGAGTCAAGTGATTCTTATGCATCAGCCTCCCAAGTAGTTAGGATTACAGGCACACGCCACCATGCCTAGCTAAGTTTTGTATTTTTAGTAGAGATGGGGTATCACTATGTTGGCCAGACTGGTCTCAAACTCCTGACCTCGGGTGATTTGCTCACCTCCCAAAGTGCTGGGATTACAGGTGCCCAGCCTATAAGCTCCTCTTATACCCTTTCCTACTTTGTAACATTTCTCATTCTATATTGTTTTGTTGTCTGTATTGCCCTCTAGATGCTAGGCTTGAAAACACGCACTGTTGGGGCCGGGCGCGGTGGCTCAAGCCTGTAATCCCAGCACTTTGGGAGGCCGAGACGGGCGGATCACGAGGTCAGGAGATCGAGACCATCCTGGCTAACACGGCGAAACCCCGTCTCTACTAAAAATACAAAAAATTAGCCGGGCGAGGTGGCGGGCGCCTGTGGTCCCAGCTACTTCAGGAGGCTGAGGCGGGAGAATGGCGTGAACCCGCGAGGCGGAGGTTGCAGTGAGCTGAGATCAGGCCCGGCCATTGCACTCCAGCCTGGCAGACAGAGCAAGACTCCGTCTCAAAAAAAAAAAAAAAAAAAAAAGAAAACACGCACTGTTTCTTACAGGCTTCCTGTTCTGTAACAAAACAAAACAAAAAAGCAGAAGTCACTTTTTACTGTTTATTGCTACTCATTTATTTATTCATTTAGCAATGACTGAATAGCTACCATATGCCAGGAATTAGAAATAAGCCAGTGAGTCAACCCAGTAAACCATCTTCAAGGGCATCAACTGGCGTATACAGGCACGTTCTATTGAATGATTGAAAGAAGATTACATATTTAGGATACTTACAACACATGGATCATATATTTTAGTGGTGGCACCTTTGTAGAAAGAATATTGGCTTAGTTGGAATACTTGTGTTGAGTGGCCTGTGTGGACCATTGTCATATTTTATATTAATAGGATTTCTGCCTCTCGTATTACGCTTTTGGAAGGTCCATCATAATGTGTTCCCCAAAGCCCTGGTAGTCTTATAAGAGGACAGAGCAAAAATGGTTCTGCTGTCATAGGGCACTTCTGACACCTTTTGCTGGCAGCAGTCAACCTAACCAAGTGGTATCTCCCTTCCAGGAAGGAAACTGCCTTATGGGTAGGTGAGTTGGAGGGTGAGAATGGAGGACACCTGAGTGATATACAGACAAAGTTGTAGTACTGCTCCTGTTTCACTATCTAATTGAGCAAGATATATTTGTCATTCCAGCTTTCTTTTTTTTTCCTTCTGCTTTTTTTTTTACTTTTCTTTTTTCTTTTTTTTTTTTGTTTTGAGACAGAGTCTCACTCTCTCACCAGGCTGAAATGCAGTAGCACAATCTCAGCTCACTGCAAACTTCGCCTCCCAGGTTCAAGCCATTCTCCTGCCTTAGCCTCTTGAGTAGCTGTGATTACAGGCGCACACCACCATGCCCAGCTAATTTTTGTATTTTTAGTAGAGATGGAGTTTCACCATGTTGGCCAGCATGGTCTCGATCTCTTGACCTCGTGATCCACCTGCCTTGGCTTCCCAAAGTGCTGGGATTAGAGGCGTAAGCCACTGCGCCCAACTGTTTTTTCTTTTGTAAAGAGATGAGGCCTCACTTTGCCACCCAGGCTGAAGTGCAATGGGATGATCATAGCTCACTGTAACCTTCAAGTCCTGGGCTCCAGTAATCCTCTCAAGTAGGTAGGACTACAGGTGTGCACTCACCATGCCTCATTCATTTTTTTTTTTTTTTAAGAGACAGTTTTGCTATGTTGTTGCTCAGGCTGGTCTCAAAAACCTAGCTTCAACCTCCTAGTCACTCAGCTTTCTTGAAATGATGTGGGAAGCTGAGGCGATCAGGTTGCTGTTGATACAGGCTAAAAGTAGACGATGCTCAGTAGTCCTTCTCTAAGTAGTGGCATAAACAGTATAGGTAGTCAGGAATACTGACAACTCCCACTGTCTTCTAGACTCGGGAAGAACATCTTATGTTTCAAAACAGAAACTCACAGCTCTCCTCAAAGAACTCATATTCCGTTGGAATAGAAAAAGGTCTGTGTATAAGCACATAGACAAAGTACACACAAATATAAAGTACCAATTACTTATTATTACCCAGAAATACAGTTTACTTTCTAATTATCGAATTAATTTTCCATGGTCTTTCCTAGTAGGGACAGTCTTCATGGACACATGAGTGACAGTTAAGAACTTGCATTTTTTTTTTTTTTTTTTTTTTTGAGATAGAGTCTCAGTCCGTTGCCAGGCTGGAGTGCAGTGGCATGATCTCGGCTCACTGCAACCTCTGCCTCCCAAGTTCAAGCAATTTTCCTGCCTCAGCCTCCCAAGTAGCTCGGATTACAGGCACGTGCCACCATGCCCAGCTAATTTTTGTATTTTTAGTAGAGACGGAGTTTCACCATGTTGGCCAGCATGGTCTCGATCTCTTGACCTCGTGATCCACCCGCCTTGGCCTCCCAAAGTTCTGGGATTACAGACATGAGCCACCGTGCCTGGCCAAACTTGCAATTTTTATATTGTCGTATGTATGATTTATTCAGCTACCCTTCCACTAATGTAGATGATTATTAGTTGTCCATTTGTATAGTTTAGCTAAGAGAGTCAGGTTTGAGTTGCAGTTCTGTTCCTTAACAAACTGCATGACCTTAGTCAAGTCTTTTTGGTATTCAGTTAATCCTTTCTTTTGTTTTTGAGATGGAGTTTCGCTGTTGTTGCCTAGGCTGGAGTGCAATGGCATGATCTTGGCTCACTGCAACCTCCGCCTCCTGGGTTCAAGTGATTCTCCTGCCTCAGCCTCCCGAGTAGCTAGGACTACAGGCACGCACCACCACACCCAGCTAATTATGTATTTTTGGTAGAGATGGGATTTCACCATGTTTGGTCAGGCTGGTCTTGAACTCCCGACCTCAGATGATCCGCCTGCCTCGGCCTCCCAAAGTTCTGGGATTACAGGCGTGAGCCACTGCACCCGGCTGGTATTCACTTATTCTTAATATGGGTATTATATTGTCTACCTATATTATAGGTTGTGCCACAAAGCAAATGAGATAATACATGTAAAATCTCTTTGAAAACCATGAAGTCCTATACATGTCAGTTCAGAGGGGATTGGCATGTGGCATACTATTGAGAGAGTGACTGATATTGATGATTTCTGAGCAGCTGGAAAAGTGGTCTATTGAGTAGAGATAGAGACCTCTCCCTACTTCTAGCTTATATGTAGATGGTCCTTAAAGATTATAAGTACAATTTAAGAGTCAGCATCTAAATTAAAGGGCTATACCTAAAACAAGGGGTTGAACTGAATAAAATGAAGTTAACGGAAAAATGTGAGATGCAGCAAAACTGAGAGAGGTGTATGACTTGACAGCAATGTGGGTGAAAAGACCAAGGCTTATTGTGAGCAGACCTCACATGGAGTATGCAGTCCAGTCTTGTATACCTCAAATTATTGTGGATTCCCTACTGATTGTCCTTTGTTTGGGGGGATTTTTTTTTTACCAGGCCCGTCACCAAGAATTGCTGTCCCAGCAGCAACATTTCATTATGGCCACCCAGTCAGCTCAGGCCTTCCTGGATCAGCATGGCCACAATCTCACACCTGAGGAACAACAGATGTTGCAAGAAAAGCTGGGAGAGCTAAAGGAGCAATATTCTACTTCCCTGGCCCAATCAGAGGCAGAACTGAAGCAGGTGCAGACACTTCAGGATGAGTTGCAGAAATTTCTGCAGGATCATAGAGAGTTTGAAAGCTGGTTGGAACGATCTGAGAAAGAGCTGGAGAACATGCATAAGGGAGGCAGCAGCCCCGAGGCCCTTCCCTCCCTGCTGAAGCGGCAAGGAAGCTTCTCAGAGGATGTCATTTCCCACAAAGGAGACTTGAGATTTGTGACTATCTCAGGACAGAAAGTCTTGGACATGGAAAACACTTTTAAGGAAGGCAAAGAACCATCAGAAATTGGAAACTTAGTAAAGGACAAGTTGAAGGATGCAACAGAAAGGTACACTGCTCTCCACTCAGAGGTAAGGGGGCAGTTCCTGGCATCTTTGTGAAACAATCATGGCAGCCCTCACACAATGTAGGTAGTGTCTGGGGCTCAGAATAAGAACCCCAGGACACAGTAGGAAAGATTATTTATACTTGAACCATGGGCAGAAGGTCTTCACAGACAATGCAAAAAATGTAACATACATAGGTATTAGCCCAAAGACCTGATAGCTAGCTAATATCTAATACCTAGCACTGGCAGGAGTATGTCACACTGATGATGAAGGTAGTATTCACCTTCCTGTATCCTGACTAGCAGACTTGGGCTCCCAAGAGACATAGCACACAGAGGAAATTTAAACCAACTGCACAGTTTTTATTTCTGGACAGAGCATCTAGGATATATCCTTACCTTCCTTCCTATCTAAAGAACTTCCTCTTTCTTCTAAAGTTTAGAATCCAGTCAGCTCTTCTTACCTGTCTTATGCCTTCTGCCAACACTTCTAATCCCCAAGAAAGAACACTTTTTGCATTTCTTAACCCCTACCTTTGTCTGCAACCTGCTGTTCATTTCTTTGGTGGCTTGTCATATATCTCATTAAATTTTCCTGGATATGTAAGAAGGTCGAGGTGGATAATATGGAGCAAACAGTGGGGACCCACACTTATAGATCATTGCTACCCATCTATCCATGGGTTCTGGCACTACCCTTATCTGAAGTTACAGTGAGTTCTCTGTAATAAAGCCAGGCCTCTTTCTTTGGGCAACTGCTGCCTTTGGCCTGACCTTGCTTAAGTCTGCTTACCTTCCTTTCTTTGGCACAGTGTACACGATTAGGATCTCACCTGAATATGCTGTTAGGCCAGTATCATCAATTCCAAAACAGTGCTGACAGCCTGCAGGCCTGGATGCAGACTTGTGAGGCCAATGTGGGGAAGCTCCTCTCAGATACAGTTGCCTCCGACCCTGGAGTTCTCCAGCAGCAGCTTGCAACAACAAAGGTAAGTCAGGATACAGGCTGTGTTGTGGTGTCAAGACCTAGTATTCCGTGGCGTAAAGTACTCCAAAATAAAGCAAATGCTTACATAAAATAAAGGCAGTAGTTGGGATGCCTTGGACGAGATCTGAGTGCTAAATACTTGCTTCTAATATTTATGGCTATGGGTAAACTTAGACTTTTTCGGTAAAGCTGTTCAGTAGCTCTGGATTCCTAGAATCAGCTTTGATTACTTAGATGGTTTTTTTGTTTGTTTTTTTCATGGACAAGCAGCAGTTGCAGGAGGAATTGGCTGAGCACCAAGTACCTGTGGAAAAACTCCAAAAAGTAGCTCGTGACATAATGGAAATTGAAGGGGAGCCAGCCCCAGACCACAAGCATGTTCAAGAAACTACAGGTATAAAGCAGCAACAGTATAATAGTACTCCCTTAATTCCTAGTATGTACCTCTGTTCTGCAATATGTCACATTGGGTTGTGCAAATATCTGTGGTGCCAGGCTAGAGGCTGAGAATGTAAACATGAATAGACATAGATTGTCATCAAAGAGCTCATCCTGTAATGAACTTTATTCTTGCACCATTGAAGGACCTTCACAATCTGGCTTCAGTCCTTTTTCCCCAGGCATCTATCTTCTAGCCACACCTACTTCTTTTCTTTCCCAAGTAAACCACTTACATTGTATTACCCCTGAAGTTTTTCCTATTGCTCAGCTGCTGACATTTATTGGATGCTTACAAAGCATGGTGAAATCTTGCCCATGCTTCAAGATGTCACCATGCTTTGTATACCGGCCGGGCGTGGTGACTCACACCTGTAATCCCAGCACTTTGAGAGGCTGAGGCAGGTGGACCACGAGGTCAGGAGATCGAGACCATCCTGGCCAACAAGGTGAAACCCCGTCTCTACTCAAAATACAAAAAATAAAAAAAAATTAGCTGGGCATGGTGGCGGGCGCCTGTAATCCCAGCTACTCCGGAGGCTGAGGCAGGAGAATAGCGTGAGCCCGGGAAGTGGAGCTTGCAGTGAGCTGAGATTACGCCACTGCACTCCAGCATGGGCAACAGAGCGAGACTCTGTCTCAAAAAAAAAAAAAAAAATATATATATATATATATCGTATGCTTGAAAATTGCTGCGAAAGTATATTTTAAGTGTTTTCACCACAAAAAACTGGTAAGTATGTGAGATAATGCATGTGTTAAATAGCTTGACTTAGCCATTCCACTCCTCAAAAGAAACGAAAGATAATTATTCTTCCTTCTGGGCATCTCAAGGACAGTACTTCTAGTATTAATATACCACTTAAGATTTTATTTTTATCATTAATTATGGTGTGTCTTCCTCTGCCTATGCTCTGTTTCAAAGTCTTTAAGTTGTAGATGTCAGATAAGATACTTCAGTATCTTTAGTCCTCAGCATCTAGTACAATTTCTGGTTCTTTGTATGCGGTAAATAACTAATGCTTATTGAACTTGGCTCTAATACTAATTCATTTCAAGCTTATTTCTTCCATTGGTCTTAATGTCAATTATTATTACAATTACTATGTTCAATGTAGGACTGGGCATGGTGGCTCATGCCTGTAATCCAGGCACTTTAGGAGGCTGAAGTAGGAAGATTGCTTGAGGCCAGGAGTTCAAGACCAGCGTAGGCAACATATTGAGACCACATCCCTATAAAAAAATTGATAATAGTAAAGATTTTAAATGAGCAATTTAAATACAGTCTTTAAAAGCATAATACAAAAATTGTCTCCACTCTTTCTTTTCATGGCCTGATTTTTCAGATTCCATACTCAGCCACTTCCAAAGCCTCTCCTATAGCCTGGCTGAGCGATCTTCTCTGCTGCAGAAAGCAATTGCCCAATCTCAGAGTGTCCAGGAAAGCCTGGAGAGCCTGTCACAGTCTATTGGGGAAGTTGAACAAAACCTGGAAGGGAAGCAGGTGGTGGCATCACTCTCATCAGGAGTCATCCAGGAAGCCTTAGCCACAAATATGGTAAGACCTGTGTCCCAAGAGCTGGCATAGAGGGTATGTTTGCTATGTGCCATCATTATATAATGTTGAAAAAGTAACGAGAGAACTTAACATCTGCGAATCATCTAATAAGATTTAGAAATGATAACTAATCCATGTAAAGATATTTCCACCCAATTGAGCTGGAATGAAAGTGGTGATAGCAAAGTCATGTGGTAGAAGGAGTGGAGAGCTAAGGGGATGGAATGTGTGGTCTTCTGAAGGCTCAGTTGCAGTCCTCCAGTCCCCCTTGTGATATAGCATATAGTTATTAGTTTGTGGCTCAGATGTCCTGGAATAAGTGAGCCAGGAGCTGACAGACATGTTCTTCATGACAGAAATTGAAACAAGACATTGCTCGGCAAAAGAGCAGCTTGGAGGCCACCCGTGAGATGGTGACCCGATTCATGGAGACAGCAGACAGTACCACAGCAGCAGTGCTGCAGGGCAAACTGGCAGAGGTGAGCCAGCGGTTCGAACAGCTCTGTCTACAGCAGCAAGAAAAGGAGAGCTCCCTAAAGAAGCTTCTGCCCCAGGCAGAGATGTTTGAACATCTCTCTGGTAAGCTGCAGCAATTCATGGAAAACAAAAGTCGGATGCTGGCCTCTGGAAATCAGCCAGATCAAGATATAACACGTTTCTTCCAACAGATCCAGGTAAGGATATATCTGTCATGTTAGCAGAATAAAGGGGAGAGAAGGGCCGGGAGAGAACCAGCATTTACTGAGCACATACTACGTCAGTCAGTATACTGGAAACTTTACCTGCATTATCTTTGGGAATTATTACAGTGATCCTGTAAACTAGGTATCATTTGTCCATTTTTTAACCAACACAGTCAATATTTATTTTTCATTCTTACTACATGTTCAACCCAAATCAGCGGAGCCACTCAGCTCATCATAGTCACTCAAGGGATGCAGATTGATGGAGATTTCATCCTGATAAAAGCTTTCATGATTACTGCTTCAGTGGGAAAAGGGCATATTTTATCCATTTACATTTTATTAGTCAAATCACTTTCCACAAAACCACCTATACCTTTCAAGAGGGTGAGGAAATGTAATCTCACCATGTACCTAGAAGGTGCAAAGCTAGAAATATTTGGTAAAAAGTATTAACAACTACCACAGATATATACCCAGAAGTAGAATTGCCAAGTCATAGTATATGCATATATTAATTTAATTTGACTCAGTAGTGCTCAATTTAAGCTCCAGAATGGCTGTACCAGCACACATTCCCACCCGTAGTACTTCAGCATTCCTATATCTCTGCATTGCTGCCTTCGCTTTTTCCAGCTTTCTAACATTTTCCATATTAAAGTGGAATCTCGTTGTTTGGTTTTGTTTGCTCTCCTTTTTGCTTTGAATGATTTCAAACTTTACAGAAAAGCAGAAGGAATGATCCATTAAACACCAGCATACTCTTTATCTAGATTCACCAGTTGCTAATTGTTTTCCCTCTGTTATAAAAATATAAAAGAGTATCATTATGGGCTTCTATATTTGGTATTACCATTATTCTTTATGATACTTAACGTTTTCCCAAATGTGGTCAGTGGGAGCCCCTTCAAGCTATCTCCTGTGGCTTTTTTTTTTTTTTTTTAATAATTTCACATTGCTATATTTTATATTCAAGTAAGTTACAGCAGACATGTACTAAATTGAAAGTACAAATGGGAACAGATAAAACTTTTGTTCCTGTGGCTTTTTGACATGTCTTCCTCAGCATAAGAGCACTTTTGGCACGTAAGGTATTTGTGGCACAATAATGTATTTCCTTGTCCCCTATCTGAAATCAGCTATTTATCCAAGGAGCCCCACTTATAGTGGGGAATGATATTTAGAAACCAAATCTGGACACCAGGTGAGCTACTGGAGTGTCACTACTTTAGTTCTTTTTAATAGATAGTGTTAGGAAATATATGTGTATGTTTTTTATATCATAAAATCATACTGACAGTCTAGTTTCAACTCAACACCATAGGAATCTTCCTCCTTTCCACATTTGTATCTTCCTTTCCTGTAGGGAGAACCCTAGTTCCCAGCAACAACTTCAATATATTTACTTATTTGTTTTATTCTACAATAAATATAAGATAGTTTTAGAATTACACTAGTATTTCTACCAATAACAAACCTGCTAAATAAAATTGAATATTTCTTTGGATTTGTTTTAGTCCTTAGCCTATGACCCACTGTGTACTGTATTCAAAAATACCTGAATTATTTTTTCTGTAATTTCATATATAATTAGATTTGTTTCTATTTGTATTCAACTTTAAGATTTTATTTTTCTATCTTTGTTGATTAAACTTATTTTTAAATATGTAAAGCATTAACATAGCTCAAAAGTTAAAACTATTCAAAAAGTTATACTCAAGGTATAGGAAGTGGATACAGATACATTCTCATTGTCTTTCCTGTCTCTTCCATTCCATTTTCACCCATCCGCAAAGTAACACATTTCAGGTTTATTTTTTTCTATTTCTTTTTACCAAAATGAACATACACACATACACACACATTCTTTTTTTTTTTGAGACGGAGTCTCACTCTGTTGCCCAGGCTGGAGTGCAGTGGCCGGATCTCAGCTCACTGAAGCTCCGCCTCCTGGGTTCACGCCATTCTCCTGCCTCAGCCTCCCAAGTAGCTGGGACTAGAGGCGCCCGCCACCTCGCCTGGCTAGTTTTTTGTATTTTTTAGTAGAGACGGGGTTTCACCGTATTAGCCAGGATGGTCTCGATCTCCTGACCTCGTGATCCGCCCGTCTCAGCCTCCCAAAGTGCTGGGATTACAGGCTTGAGCCACCGCGCCCGGCCCACGCACATTCTTATTTCCCATTCTTCCTTACAAAAAAGAAGGGTGCATTACATAATCCTTTGCTTTTTTACTTAATATGTCTTGGAAATCACTTAATATGGATTCACAGGCATCTTCATTTTTTAAACCATACATTCATTGTGTAGAAGAAATATAGTTTAATTAACAAGACTCTTTTTTTTTTTTTAAAGACAGAGTCTTACTCTGTGCCCTGTAGCCCAGACTGAAGTGCAGTGGCACGATCTTGTCTCACTGTAACCTCAACCTCCACCTCCCGGGTTCAAGCGATTCTCCTGCCTTAGCCTCCCAAGAAGCTGGGATTATAGGCGCCTGTCACCATGCCTGGATAGTTTTTTTGTATTTTTATTAGAGATAGAATTTCACCATGTTGGCCAGGCTGACCTCCAACTCCTGACCTCAGGTGATCTGCCTGCCTCGGCCTGCCAGAGGGATTACATGCGTGAGCCACCACACCTGGCCAATAAGACTTATATGTGTGGACATTTCAGTTGTTGTTTCCGAAATTGTGCTATTACAACTGAATAACTGTGTGTATTTTTTCCTATCAGAGTAAGTTCCTATAGTGGAGTTGTTACATTAAAGGGTAATACATGTGTAGTTTTGTTAGAAATAGCCAAATTCCCCTCCTTTGAGATTTCACCGTTTTACATTCCCACCAGCAGTGTATTAGAGTACCTGTTTCCCCTACAGCCTCACCAACAAAATTTATTATCAAGCTTTTAAATTTTTTCTGGTGTGATTGGTAAAACATGATATGTGAATGTGGTTTTAATTTTTATTTCTCTTATAAGCGAGGTTGAATATATTTTTACATTTTAGAGTCATTTATTTGTGAACTATCTGTTCATGCATTTTGTCCTTTTTTGGTCAAGATTTTTGGTCTTCTCTCAAATTTTAGAGTTTTAAAATTTTTTTTAGAGTTCTTATATATTAGAGAGATTAATTCTTTATCTGTGATACGTTAGACATATTGTTTCCCAGTTTGTGCTTTTGACTTATGGTGTTTTTTGACATGTAAATGTGGAATTTTTGTTCTAAACAGAAGATTTTATCAATATTTTATTAAATATGTATTTTTAGTCAAAGTTTGAAAGATTTTTGTCACACCCAGGTTATGAAAAAACTTATTCATGCTTTATTCTAAAACTTGTTTTAATTTTTTTTACATTTGAATCTTTTAACAATTTAAGCTTATTCTGAAGTACGAATCATGTTTATCTTTTTCTATCATGTCTATCTAGTTGTTCATAATACAAGTTGAGTGTCCCTAATCCAAAATTTGAAATGCTGCAAAATCTGAAACTTTTTTTTGAGGCGGAGTCTTGCTCTGTCACGTAGGCCGAAGTACAGTTGCGTGATCTCAGCTCACTGCAGGCTCCGTCTCCCGGGTTCATGCCATTCTCCTACCTCAGTCTCCCAAGTAGCTGGGACTACAGGTGCCCACCACCACGCCCGGCTAATTTCTTTTTGTATTTTTAGTAGATGGGGTTTCACCGGGTTAACCAGGATGGCTACGATCTCCTGACCTTGTGATCCACCTGCCTCAGCCTCCCAAAGTGCTGGGATTACAGATGTGAGCCACCGCGCCCGGCCCAAAATCTGAAACTTTTTGAGAGCTGATGTGACACTCAGAGGTCATGCTCAAAGGAAAGACTCATTGGAGCACTTCAGATTTCTGAGCTTCAGATTAGGGATGCTCAACTGCTAAGTATAATGCAAATCTGGTCTCAAACTCCTGACCTCAAGTGATTGGCCTGCCTTGGCCTTCCAAAGTGCTGGGATTACAGGTGTGAGCCACTGTGCCCAGCCCTACAAATATACTTTCATGTAATCTACAAATACAGTTTTATCTCTTCTTTTTCAATTCTTATTCCACAGATTGTTTTCTCTTGATTGCATTGGCTTTTTTAATTATTAAATTAACTTTTTTTAAAAAAAATAGAGATGGAGGCCGGGCGCGGTGGCTCAAGCCTGTAATCCCAGCACTTTGGGAGGCCGAGGCGGGTGGATCACAAGGTCAGGAGATAGAGACCACCCTGGCAAACACGGTGAAACCCCATTTCTACTAAAAATACAAAAAATTAGCTGGGCATGGTGGCGGGTGCCTGTAGTCCCAGCTACTTGAGAGGCTGAGGCAGGAGAATGGTGTGAACCCGGGAGGCAGAGGTTGCAGTGAGCCAAGATAGCGCCACTGCACTCCAGCCTGGGCAACAGAGCCAGACTTTGTCTCAAAAAAAAAAAAAAAAATAGAGATGGAGTTCTGCCATGTTGCCCAGGGTGGTCTTGAACTCTTGGGCTTAAAGTGATCCACCCACCTTGGCCCCCAAAAGTTCTGGGGATTATAGGCATGTGCCACTGCGCCTGGCTGATATCTTAAGTACAATGTTAAATAATAGTGGAGATAGTGTGTTTACCCCCATTTTATAGAAGAGACCATGGAGCTTAGAGTAGTTTAGTAGCTTAAGATCGTAAGTTAGTAAGTGGCAAAGTGTGATTGAATATCAGGTCTATTTGACTCCTAAAACTTTCATTCTTTACATCCTGTCATGGTACCTCCCAAGTCTTTGAACATTTATTTAGAAGAGACAAGACTGTTTTGTAATTCCTACCCACTCTCCAGTGAATTGAAGATGTCCTACATATTTATCAGATTTTTTAAATTGGGCTTTTTAATACAAAAAAAATTAGCCAGGCGTGGTGGCAGGAGCCTATAATCCCAGCTGCTCACAATACTGAGGCAGGAGAATCGCTTGAACCCAGGAGGTGGAGGTTGCAGTGAGCCAAGATAGTGCCATTGCACTCCAGCCTGGGTGACACGAGTAAAACTGTCTCAAAAGAAAGAAAAAAAAGTTTGGTTTTGTTTTTAAACTTTTCACTGAGTTACATATTTATTGTTTTGATCTAGCATTTGACCTGGCAAGCATACCTCTTTCCTTATTCCTTCTTTTTAGAGTATATTTATAAGGATTAGAGGATTTAATACATATCCTTGTTTGCTTGACAGGAACTCAATTTGGAAATGGAAGACCAACAGGAGAACCTAGATACTCTTGAGCACCTGGTCACTGAACTGAGCTCTTGTGGCTTTGCACTGGACCTGTCCCAGCATCAGGACAGGGTACAGAACCTCAGAAAAGACTTCACAGAGCTACAGAAGACAGTTAAAGAGAGGTGAGTTATCACTTGTGTTGGTCAGCATTGGGGAACTGTTTTTTCTTGTTATGGAGTGAAATGATCTTTTCTCTTTTCTTCCTTTACCAGAAAAGATGGCATCTAAAACTCTATTACTGAGTCATAGGAGGGTGAAAAGTGCCGTTTTTTAGGCAAAGCTACCTAATCTACTTGATGCTTAATGGTTTTTCTTTTTTCTTTTTTTTTTTTCCTGAGATGGAGTCTCACTTTGTCACCCAGGCTAGAATGCAGTGGTGCTATCTCGGCTCACTACAACCTCCATCTCTTGGGTTCAAGCAGTTCTTCTACCTCAGCTTCCTGAATGGCTAGGATTACAGGTGCCCACCACCATGCCCAGCTAATTTTTGCGTTTTTAGTAGAGACAGGGTTTCACCACGTTGGTTAGGCTGGTCTCGAACTCCTGACCTCAGGTGATCGACCCGCCTCAGCCTCCCAAAGTGCTGGGATTACAGGCATGAGCCACTGCACCCAGCCACTTAGTGGTTTTTCTAATAGTAACTAACAGAAAATAGGGATGAGTTCCTTCTCTTTGTGATCAGAAGCCTAAGCCACTTGGACCAAACAGAACAAATTTGAGGCAGCAAGTAAGATTATAGAATAATTTTGAAAGAAGAGAAAAATTGGAAGAGATTTCCTAGACATAATTAAGGGTTATGTTGGCATTCCACTGGCTTTTTTTTTTTTTTTTTTTTTTTTAAGATACAGGGTCTTGCTATGTTGACCAGGCTAGTTGTGAACTCCTGGCCTCATCGATCCTACTGCTTTGGCCTCCCAACATGCTGGGATTATAGGTGTGGACCACCATGCCCAGCCCCGCTGCTTGTTTTGACCACATTTAAGTTGCTGTTTTAGAGGAGTATCTGGATTCTTTCAAGGCAAACAAGGGAATATATGACAAGGCTGGTTGATTTTGGTCCCTGTTGAAAAGCCATGATTCCCCACTGGACAGCCTCACATGGATTTAAGAACATGAACAAGACTTCTTATCTCAGTTTAGCCATAAATATGTTCTTGATTTAGCAGATAACTGCCTTAGTGATTAGAAGAAAAGAGTTCCTCAAACCAACATTATTAGCAGCAGGTTATCTAATGGAGAGGATGGGGACAAAGGTCAAGAAAGCTTTTGTTTTTCTTCCCCTATACTGAGGGCCTTTTTACTGTATGAGGAATCAGGATTTCTGAATTGACATCTGTCTGATAGATATGGCCATTTCCAAAACTTTCCTTTTGATTTAGTTTATTCATTGGCGTGATTAATCTAGAACTAATCACCTAACTTCTGTGAGCCTCAGTTTCGGCACCTTCCTTGCTAAAGCAATCAGCATTTGAATTGGTCCTTGAAAGAGTCAAATAGCTAAAATGTAGCATGGCTGGAATCGAGATCCAAAGCCTGCATTCTTTCCATTGTATCACAGTACCTAAATAGCAGCCTCCCTTTAGTTTTTCTCACTTTCACTTTAGCCTGGAGTAAGACTGAAGACCTCTTTCCTCAGAAATGTCCAAACAAGGGCAATATATTCCTGAGTTTGGTACTCTTTAACATTATATGTGGTTATTCAGCCAAACCTGCTGTGGAAAAGATTATGAGAAAGAAAGGCCATGTTAGGTAACTGATGTCTGGAGTCACAGAATGAGCTAGTCTTAGCTCAAGTTGACTTTATAAAACTCAGTCTGGCAAGTAACAAAACTGCTTCATTGACAGAGAGAAAGATGCATCATCTTGCCAGGAACAGTTGGATGAATTCCGGAAACTGGTCAGGACCTTCCAGAAATGGCTGAAAGAAACTGAAGGGAGTATTCCACCTACAGAAACTTCTGTGAGTGCTAAAGAGTTAGAAAAGCAGATTGAACACCTGAAGGTAGGTGAACAAAGGGACTCCAAGAATTGGACTAGGCACTGGTTTGAATACTTGTATTAACTGGCCTCCAGCTGTGGTGGGGAAATGTATGAGAAATCCAAGTTGTCAGTCTGCATCAGAACAGAAATGCCTCCGTTTTCTTTATGTGGTAACAATCTACCCATACAGTCCTTGAGAAGCATACACTCTCTTTGTATGTTTGAGAATTAGACAAATATATTTGAGCAAGTAACCAGATAATATTACCAGGAAATTGAGGATAGAAGAAGTAGTACTACTTCAGCTAATAAAGGAAAAGCTAGAATCAGATGATTGGAAGGTACCTTCAAGGATGGGACCAACCTTCCTCCCATTCCCTGCAAAATCCCTTCTGTACTGTCCTTGATCCGTAATCATCCAGCCTCTGCTTACACCTCTAACCTGAGTCTTCCTTTTGTTGAAATAAGCCAAATATGTCTCTGACTAACTGTCATGCACTTATGCATATTTTCTCAGTAAAGCACATTTTATCTTGAGCAGATGAAAGAGAATAGTTTGATTGCTTTCACAGAGCTGGTACCAGGAGCGTTTGCTGTTGGGAATTCCCTAGGACAGAGCTTTCCCAACATTTTTGTTTCACAGTGCCCATGGTGTTTTAAGAAATTTGTCATGGCACCTCGAGGCCAAAAGAAAAAAAAGGAACAAAACAAAAAAAAACTCCTAATACTTCTACTTGCTAAGAAGTTAGGTCCAAAGAACTTAGTAGTTGTTCATATGGTATTCACATATGGTCACAACTGTATTTTCCTCAAAAATGTAAAATATTCTGTGAGTCAAGCCACAGTTTGGGGACTGTGGCTCTTCAGAATCAAGAGTGATTAATGGCCAGGCGCAGTGGCTCACGCCTGTAATCCCAGCACTTTGGGAGGCTGAGGTGGGTAGATCACAAGGTCAGGAGTTCAAGATCAGCCTAGCCAAGATGGTGAAACCCCATCTCTACTAAAAATACAAAAATTAGCTGGGCATGGTGGCGGGCACCTGTAATCCCAGCTACTCGAGAGGCTGAGGCAAAGAATTGCTTGAACTGGGGAGGCGGAGGTTGCAGTGAGCTGAGATGGCACACTGTACTGCAGCCTGGGCGACAGAAAGTGAGACTCTGTCTCAAAAAAAAAAAAAAAAAAAAGAGTGATTAATTAAGGAACTGACAAGCAGTGACCAAGGGTCAGTTTGAAATTAGGCAATATGAGTAGGGCTCTGTGCCTTTCTCTGCAGCTTAAAGTCAAAAGCAAACTAAGTAGATTGTCAGGGATATTCAGCATGGAGGAGGGCATTGAAGGCTAGAATGGTGTCCTTGCTCTGAAAGGAGTAAAATCCTACAACTAGGATTTACTGTCTAGGCAGGAGACATCTTGGAGACTTAACATGATGTGGTACTTTTGTCGTAGAGCAAATGCCATTGTTTCCTAATGGATTTCTATGGTAGTTGGATCTTTGATTTCAAACCCAATGTAAAGTTTCCTTAATAAATGCAAAGTATAGCCTATGATTCTATTTATTTTTCTGTATCTCAATATCTAGCTCCTCATTTATCCTCCAGTTACTATTTCTTTTTTCATCTTTATATGCATGTTGTTCCCTCTTGTCAGTCTGGCAAACTCTTATCTTTCTTTTTTTTTTTAAGACAGAGTCTCACTCTGTCGTCCAGGCTGGGGTGCCGTGGTGCGATCTCAGCTCACTGCAACCTCTGCCTCCCAGGTTCACACAACTCTCCCACCACAGCCCCCTGAATCGCTGGGATTACAGGCGCCTGCCACCATGCCTGGCTAATTTTTTTTTGTATTTTTAGTAGAGACAGGGTTTCACCATGTCAGCAAGTCTGGTCTTGTACTCCTGACCTCAAGTAATCTGCCCGCCTCAGCCTCCCAAAGTGCTGGGATTACAGACGTGAACCACGATGCCCAGCCATTATCTTAACTCAAAGCTTTCCTTCCTCTAGGCAGAATTAGATAGAACTCCTCTTGTGCTCTTGGAATTCACAGACTGTCCATAATACTATAATAATAGCATTTATCACATTACAATGCAATTGATAATCTGAGCTTCTGATTTTAGAAATTGTGTCATAATTCTATTTTATACCCCAGTGCTTGGCATGCTACCAGATATTCAATAGATATTTGATAAATGAATAAATAAATCAGAAGGATGGTCTCTTAATGCTTGTCAAAACACTAGGGAGTATATATAGAACTGGTGTCCCTACTTATGAGGAAAAAGCCCCAGATATTACATTTAGCCATTTTCTTCTTTAAACAGAGTCTACTAGATGACTGGGCAAGTAAGGGAACTCTGGTGGAAGAAATCAATTGCAAAGGTACTCCTTTAGAAAATCTCATCATGGAAATCACAGCACCTGATTCCCAAGGCAAGACAGGTGAGTACGGGCTCTTCAAAATATAGTGAATAAAAATTGCTCTTTGCTTTTGGCCTTTGGAGATGCCTCTTTATACAATTAAAGTGAAAATCAAGGTTGGGTATGAAAACAAAGTGCATCCCCAAAGCAGTCTTCCCCTGCAACCTGACCTGTCACCCCTTTTGCTGTATAACATTGCTTCATTTTGCAAAATTCCTTCCCATGATGGGAAAAGTAAATGAACTAGTTGGCCCACTTAGAACTATGAGATGGCTGGGTGCGGTGGCTCACACCTGTAATCCCAGCACTTTGGGAGGCCGAGGCGGGCAGGTCACAAGGTCAAGAGATCGAGACCATCCTGGCTAACATGGTGAAACTACAAAACTCTATACTAAAACTACAAAAAAGAAAAAAAACTAGCCGGGCGTGGTGGTGTGCGCCCATAGTCCCAGCTACTTGGGAGGCTGAGGCAGGAGAATGGCGTGAACCCGGGAGGCAGAGCTTGCAGTGAGCCCAGATCACGGCACTGCACTCCAGCCTGGGTGACAGAGCGAGACTCCTTCTCAAAAAAAAAGAACTCTGGGAGGTAGAGCTTGCAGTGAGCCGGGATCATGCCACTGTACTCCAACCTGGGTGACAGAGCGAGACTCCATCTCAACAAAAAAAAAACTATCAAATGAACATAGAATAATTAAAATAAGATTTATCTTGAGAATTTCCCTTTTTTGAACGTGTATGGGATGAGTATGCGTCATCTTTAAACTTGGGTACTGGCCAGGCATGAAGTCAGGAGATCAAAACCAGCCTGGCAACATGGTGAAACCCCATCTCTACTAAAAATACAAAAATTAGGCCGGGTGCGGCGGCTCACACCTGTAGTAATCCCAGCACTTTGGGAGGCCAAGGAGGGTGGATCACAAAGTCAGGAGATTGAGACCATCCTGGCTAACAGCATGAAACCCTGTCTCTACTAAAAACACAAAAAATTAGCCAGGCGTGGTGGCGGGTGCCTGTAGTCCCAGCTACTCAGGAGGCTGAGGCAGGAGAATGGTGTGAACCCAGGAGGTGGAGCTTACAGTAAGCCGAGATCACGCCACTGCACTCCAGCCTGGGCAACAGACAGAGTGAGACTCCGTCTCAAAAAAAAAGTACAAACATTAGCCAGGCATGGTGGTGTGCGCCTATAGTCCCACCTACTGAGGAGTCTGAAACATGAGAATAGCTTGAACCTGGTAGATGGAGGTTTCGTTGAGCCGCGATGGTGCCTGCACTCCAGCCTAGGCAACAGACAGAGCAAGACTCTGTCTCAAAAAAAAACTGGGCAAGCCTGGGTAGGTATGAGTGTGATATCCAGGAAGAAGCAAGGTATTTAGAAGTCAGTATTGGGCCGGGCGTGGTGGTTCATGCCTGTAATCTCAGCACTTTGGGAGGCCTAGGTGGGCTGATCACTTGAGGTCGGGATTCAAGACCAGCCTGGCCAACATGGTGAAACCTTGTCTCAACTAAAAATATAAAAATGAGCCAGGCCTGGTGGCTTGTGCCTGTAATCCCAGCTATTCGGGAGGCTGAGGCAGGAGAATCACTTGAACCTGGGAGGCAGAGGTTACAGTGAGCTGAGATCGTGCCACTGCATTCCAGCCTGGGCGACAGACTGAGACCCCATTTCAAAAAAAAAAAACACAGCAGTCAGTACTTCAAAGGGAGTACAAAGATTGTGCTCACATGTGTATATAATCTTTCACTGCAAATTAAGTCCTTGAAGCAAAATCTAATATGAAGGCCAGGCACAGTGGCTCACGCCTGTAATCACAGCACTTAGGGAGGCCAAGGCAGGCGGATCACTTGAGGCCAGGAGTTTGAGACCAGCCTGGCCAACATGGTGAAACCCCGTCTCTACTAAAATACAAAAATTAGCCAGGCATGGTGGCTTGCACCTGTAATCCTAGCTACTCGGGAGGCTGACGTGGGAGAATTGCTTGAACCCGGGAGGCAGAGGTTGCAGTGAGCCCAGATCGCGCCACTGTACTCCAGCCTGTGTGACAGGGCAAGACTGTGTCTCAAAAAAAAAAAAAAAATTCTCATATGAGTTCTCAGTCACTTGCTCGTTGTTAATTGAGATCCCATAGATTTTATTACTAGTCTATGATAGTGCACTCCTATAGTCACTTAATGAGTAAAGGAAAAATGTATTTGCTTTCTGAAAATGTGCACTTTTCTATAGTATTCTAAAGTTAAAAGATATTTTGGAACTATCCACAAGTGACAACATTTTAGGGAATTGGTGATATATCAACCTCTATGTTCATTGACTTACTCGTTTGTGACTAGATCAGAGTCAGCAAACTTTTTCTATAAATGGCCAGATAGTAAATATTTTAGGCTTGCAGGGTATATGGTCTCTGTCACAGTTGTATACCTACCTCTGCCATTGTAACAAAAGCAGCCAAAGACAATACATTAATAGAAATGAGTGGTTGTGACTGTATTCCAATAAAACTTTGTTGAAACAGATGAAGGACCAGATTTGGCTGGTGAGCTATAGTTTACTGACTCCTAGACTAGATCACTTAAAAAAAGAAGAGAGAAAAACAAATATCATGTAGAACAGAAATTTCATGTAGAAAAACAGAAATCTCATGTAGAACCCTACTATATAAAACAAAACATTTTGTTGGTGGCCAGGCTCAGTGGCTCATGCCTGTAATCCCAGCACTTTGGGAGGCTGAGGTGGCTGGATCACGAGGTCAGGAGATCAAGACCATCCTGGCTAACATGGTGAGCTGAGAGCTGAGATTGCACCACTGCACTCCAGCCTGGGAGACAGAGTGAGAAAAATAAATAAATAAATAATAAAAATTTTTTTAAAAAATAACATTTTGTTGGCATAAGTTTCCCTTATATGTTATTTTATAGCATTTATCTGTAATGAAATCCATCAGTAAGAATATTGAGACTACCTCAATGAATATAAAAATTTGAAAAGGAAGATTATTGGATGATAGCTTCATCATCTTATTTATTTATTTATTTATTTATTTATTTATTTATTTATTCATTCATTCATTCATTTATTTATTTATTGAGACGGAGTCTCGCTCTGTCGCCCAGGCTGGAGTGTAGTGGCGCGATCTCTGCTCACTTCAAGCTCCGCCTCCCGGGTTCATGTCATTCTCCTGCCTCAGCCTCCCGAGCAACTGGGACTACCAGTGCCCACCACCACACCTGGCTAATTTTTTGTATTTTTAGTAGAGATGGGGTTTCACCATGTTAGCCAGGGTGGTCTCAATCTCCTGACCTTGTGATCTGCCCTTCTCAGCCTCCCAAAGTGCTGGGATTACAGTCATGAGCCACCGGGCCCAGCCTATCTAATTTATTTCTAAATTTTGTTTGGTTTCGTTGTATCCAGAAAATATGGTTCACACATGTTAAGTATTTGCAAATGATGACAAATGTTTTTAAAAGTTGACTTCACACTATCAGAACAGGCTTTGATTGATTTGAGCTAGAAACTTGAAAGTGATATAATAAGAAATTATTGTTTCAAAGTTAAATCACTAAGAATGTTTAATAAGGGCTCTCACACATAGAAAACACTTAAGACTGACATTGAGGACAAAAACTGTCCAACTGACTTAAGTGTTAGGAATTATATTATTACACAATTCTGCCCCAGTGAGAACTGTGTAGATATACAGAGAGCAAGCTGTGTTCTATTTTTGGTCGTGTTATTTAATGTATTACACATATGCTATAGATGTTTTTCTTTGTATAGTATACATGAGTGGACATGGACAAGTTTGAATATCATAAATTGCTGGTGAAGAGCTACCACCTTTCCAATCAGGGACACTAAAAAATAAGTTAAAATAGATGCTTAGACGTGTCAGGAGCTGCTTTACTTTCCCCGGAAAAGCAGCATAATTGGTTTTATCTGGTGGGTTAAGGTGTAGAATTCAGCATAATTGAACATGCGTGTTTTATTATCATTTCTAAGTAGTTAGAAATGTCCGTGAATATTACATTTAAACCAAACATTAACCACAATCCCTAAAGCACCTTTTCAGGGTGCTTTGAAAATCAATTTGAAAATTACTATCCTGAGTGCTCTCAAAGTTCTCCTCCAACTCTGAAAAACCATATATATTTCAGTACCTTACATTTATGTAGCTCTGTTTCATGAAGTACTTTGACATACATTGGCTCATGATCTTATCCCAGTTACCCCATGAGAGTTAACAGAGTAGGTTGTATTATCTTTAAATCCTGCAGAAGAAACTGTGTTTGTAGATTAAGGCTCACATACTGAGTTAGTGATAACCTTGGTTAGTACCTTCTTCTGCTACCTACTAGTCCAGTTTCTTTTTTTCCATCACCACACTGCAATGGAATGTGATTTTTCTATTTTGTATTTTTTAATTGAAAATATAATAACATTAACATTTAAAAGTTTTATAATCACCACCGTAATTCAACTAATATTTTTCCTTGTTTTCAGAGACAGGGTCTCGCTCTGTCACCCAGGCTGGAGGACAGTAGTGTGATCATGGCTCACTGTAGCTTTGACCTCCTAGGCCCAAGCAGTCATTCCACTTCAAGCTCCCAAGTAGCTAAGACCACAAATGTGCACTGTCATGCCTTTTTTTTTTTTTTTTTTTAACATTTTTTTGTAGAGATAGGGTCTTGTGTTGCCTAGGCTGGTCTTAAACTTCCAACCTCCCAAAGTGCTGGGATTACAGGCGTGGGCCATCACACCTGCCCCACAACAATTTTGTTTGTGTTTTTGTTTTTGTTTTTGTTTTTGTTTTGAGATGGAGTCTCGCTCTGTCACCCAGACTGGAGTACAGTGGCACCATCTTGGCTCACTGCAACCTCACTGAATCCTGGGTTCAAGCGATTCTCCTGCCTCAGCCTCCCCAGTAGCTGGGACTACAAGCATCCACCTCCACACCCAGCGAATTTTTTGTATTTTAGTAGAGATGGGGTTTCACCGTGTTGCCCAGGCCAGTCTCAAACATCCTGAGCTCAGGCAGTCCACCCACCTCAGCCTCCCAAAGTGCTAGGATTACAGGCGTGAGCCACCATGCCCAGCCAACTGTTTACTCTCT
>NC_045434.1:183038671-183055988 GCF_002776525.5 Piliocolobus tephrosceles | reverse complement strand
TTCCTTCTTTTTTTTTTTTGAGATGGAGTCTCACTCTGTCTCCCAGACTGGAGTACAGTGGCTGGATCTCAGCCCACTGCAAGCTCCACCTCCCGGGTTTATGCCATTCTCTTGCCTCAGCCCCGCCGAGTAGCTGGGACTACAGGTGACCGCCACCTCGCCTGGCTAGTTTTTTGTATTTTTTAGTAGAGACGGGGTTTCACCGTATTAGCCAGGATGGTCTCGATCTCCTGACCTCGTGATCCGCCCGTCTCTGCCTCCCAAAGTGCTGGGATTACAGGCTTGAGCAACTATTTCATAATATAACCTTGCACATAACTTTTTGTAAAGTGAAGTCAGTGCATACAAGAGTTTTCTGTAATTTTAAAGTATCATTAAGAATATTTTTCAGATTTCTGTGTAATATTTATCATTACATCACCTGGTTTTTACCTATCTTGGGAAACTTTTCTGAAATATAAGGAATCAGTTTGGGGAGAATGTATGTGAAATTATGGTGATTAGAAACAGACCCAAAGGCCCAAAGCACAATTTATGGGAATGTTGATGAGCCATATTTATTGGCACTTAGGATTTCTGGTTTTTCTTGGGGAAAGGGAGCAAGAAGAGGTTATGAAAGAAAAGGCAAAGAATCTTCCTTTAGAAACAATATAAGAAGGGTTCATTTTAATGTCTTTATTAGAAGAAGCCTGCTTTTTAGGGCAGGCACAGTGACTCATGCCTATAATCCCAGTATTTTGGGAGGTCGAGTCAGGCAGCTCACCTCAGGTCAGGAGTTTGAGACCAGCGTAACCAACATGGTAAAACCCCGTCTCTACTAAAAATACAAAAATTAGCTGGGCCTGGTGGCAGGCACCTGTAATCCCAGCTATGTGGGAGGCTGAGATGGGAGAATTGCTTGAACCCGGGAGGTGGAAGTTGCAGTGAGCCGAGATCATGTCACTGCACTTCAGTCTGGGCGACAGAGTGAGACTCTGTCTCAAAAAAAAAAAAGGAAAAGAAAAAAAAATAGGCTGCTTTTTATGTCCTTAATGATACTTATTTTCATTTTTATTATATTGAAAGACATTGATATAAAAGGTAAAACTTTCTGGCTTTATTATAAAAGCTCATTCCAAAATATGGCAAGTACCATTCTAGACTTAATAATTTTACCAGTACTTGCTGTACAAAATTAGGGCAGCATCCAAAGAATTCAAGTTGGAGATTTAATAAGAAGGGAATATGAATTTCCTCTAGAAAGGATTAAGAATCATTCCTGCTAAGATCCTCAAGTGACATTTTGTTGCCTGGCAGCTAAAATAATTTGTCTCTTTCCATGACTATGTTGTCTTGTGCTGTGTTAACTTCCTGATACCTAAGCTTAAAGTAAGGGCCAAAGGACAAATTCAGTGCATATATGTATTCCTAACACGTTGGTCTTGCCCTGTTTGTCTCCCTGTCCTTCTGCTCAGGTTCCATACTGCCCTCTGTAGGAAGCTCTGTAGGCAGTGTAAACGGATACCACACCTGCAAAGGTGAGAATGCCATTTCAACAGTGCTTCTTTGTTGGATGTGTTAGGACAGTGTCCATGTTTGCATCTGTATATGTTGCAATATGTGTGGAAGAACTGCTGCCAGAATGGGTGTGAGGATAAAAATCTGGGGAGAAGCAACTGTGGTTTTCTGGCTGTAGAACATAAACAGGTTGGCAGCCCCTGAAGCTAAAGGTATTGTAGAAAAACAATAGACTGGATCACTAGATAAGGCAAATAGGGAAAGAACTCAAAGAAAATATATGTTTATCTTTGAAATTTAAGGAAGTTATACTAGATGTAATCTAGTCTAGCTCTCAGCCTCCCAGCTAGGTGACTTCTCTGTAGTTTGGAGAAGAAGGAATGGAAGAATACTCCAAGCACCTTAATCCCAGTAGTACACTAAGGTTAATTTCTTACTTTGCTCCCTTCACTTTTATTGTTCCCATGTTTAGCATTTTAAGGTATACATCTGAGTATATAATAACAAAACCAGAATGCAGATTATTGAGACCCTTTTGTTTTGTGTATATAAACAGGAACTTTTGTATGATTTAGCAGGAAGATAATCTCTAGTTCACTAGAAGGAGTAAGAGGAATGCAAGTAATTTAGGAGTGAGGAGTCAAGGAACATACTTGAAGAGCTGTCTCCAATCTGATTTCTGTTTCTATGATACTAGATCTGACGGAGATCCAGTGTGACATGTCAGATGTAAACTTGAAGTATGAGAAACTGGGCGGAGTACTTCATGAACGCCAGGAAGGCCTTCAGGCTGTCCTCAACAGAATGGAGGAGGTTCAGAAGGAGGCAAACTCTGTGCTGCAGTGGCTAGAATCAAAAGAGGAAGTCCTGAAATCCATGGATGCCATGTCATCTCCAACCAAGACAGAAACAGTGAAAGCCCAAGCTGAATCTAACAAGGTATTGTGTTTACATTAGTTGCCTCCCAACACCAGGAGGAAGAGACAGCTGTACCAGTGTTCCTGCCCAAGCCCAGGCATCTGAGAAAGAGACATGGGCAACAATCCAGGCTGTGATGGGCAGTGTGTTTGACTTTCTAAATGATTAATATGCCTTAATTCTCCTAGAGAATTTTCTTATGAAATTAGAAATTGTTATAAGTTAGATTCAGAAACAAAACCAGATATGTTTGCAGGAAAAGAATAGCCCTCCCCAGAATCATTAGCTCATTGAGAATGGGATCTCATTCTCATTTCTGTGTGATGCTGTAAGCAAGACAAACCATTCTTATCAAAGTACCTTTCCAATTCTTGGAAGGATCTAAATAACTGATTACGGTTCATTCTTAAGATTCACATGTGAGACTAGGAAAAATGTCAGAAGATATAAGACCGTACAAAATCCTGTAGGAAATTTTCACCAAAACTTTTAATATTCCTATCGAGCATAGCATCTCATCTCCTTCAAGATATGTTATCATCATATTTTGGTATTTTTCATTTATTGGGATTAATAATTCCTTCTACTATAATTCTCAATTATACTTTTATTCTACTATTATCTCAATAGTAGAACTGTTGAGTTCTACTGATGTGTTATACATAAAAGAAACTCAGATCCTGCCATTTAGATTTTCAGTTTAAAATAAAAATTGAAATAAAATAAAAATTGAAATAGAAGGGTTAAGTAATCTTAACATCACTAAACAAGTCATTGATAGGATCCTAGTAGAACCTATAATAACTGCCCAGTTTTCCAATCATTTCTACCACACACACAGCTTCATTTCCTGTCTGGAATCTCAGGGCATGCATGGTATTCTTTCTCCTAGGCCTTCCTGGCTGAATTGGAACAGAATTCTCCAAAAATTCAAAAAGTAAAGGAAGCCCTGACCGGATTACTGGTGACATATCCCAACTCACAGGAAGCAGAAAATTGGAAGAAAATTGAAGAAGAACTCAGTAAGTTTTCACAGGAGTGTTGCAAGTTTGCTAAGTTACTCATCTTCAAAGCAAGTAGAGAATTTCAGCACATCCTATACAACAGGAATTATTTTTAGTTAATTTTTATAAATAAGCAATTAGGGCCCAGATAGGGCCAGAGCATGAGCCTGAATTGGGAAGAAAATTAGAAATTCCACTCAAAGAGTCAGAAGTTTGGCTTTCTTGGGCAAGTCAAACTGATAATCTACTGTGATCAGGAACCAAAGAGAGGCCAGGAACAGTGGCTCACACCTGTAATCTCAGCACTTTGGGAATCTGAGACAGGAGGATTGCTTGAATCTAGGGGTTCAAACCAGTCTGGGCAACATAGCAAGATCCTGTCTCTACAAAAAGTAAGGAAAAACAAATTAGCCAGGTGTGGTGGCGTGAGCCCGGAATCCTAGCTACTGGGGAGGCTGAGGTGAGACGATTGCTTGAGCCCGGGAGTTCAAGGCTGCATTGAGCTATGATTGTGTCACTGAACTCCAACCTGGGCAACAGAAGGGGACTCTGTCTCCAAAAAAGCATAACTAAAGAACTAAAGAATATTGATGATAAAAATGAAAGATGGAAATAATAAAAGTATTCAATAAAGGGTTTAGATAAATTATGTGCCCATAATATTGAACTGTAAACAGTGTAGATGAATTTTTTTTAATTTAATTTAATTTTTTTTTGAGATGGAGTTTTGCTCTTGTTGCCCATGCTAGAGTGCAATGGCATGATCTTGGCTCACCGTAACCTCCGCCTCCTGGGTTCAAGTGATTCTCCTGCCTCAGCCTCCCAAGTAGCTGGGATTACAGGCATGCGCTACCATGCCCAGCTAATTTTGTATGTTTAGTAGAGAGGGGGTTTCTCCATGTTGGTCAGGCTGGTCTCAAATTCCCGACCTCAAGTGATCCGCCCACCTTGGCCTCCCAAAGTGCTGGGATTACAGGTGTGAGCCCCCTGCCCGGCCTATTTTTTTTTTTTTTTGAGACAGGGTCTTGTTCTGTCACCCAGGCTAGAGTGCAGTGGCACGATACAGCTCACTACAGCCTTGACTTCCCTGGCTCAAGCAGTCTTCCTGCTTCAGCCTCCTGAGTAGCTGAGACCATAGGCATGTGCTACCACAACTAGCCAATTTCTAAATTTTTTTTGTAGAGATAGGGTCTTGCTTTGTTGTCCAAGCTGGCCTTGAACTCTTGGGCTCAAGTGATCTTCCCACTTGAGGAGTTCAAGAACAGCCTGGGCAACATAGGGAGATCCCGTCTCTACAAAAAATAAAAAATTAACTGGGCATGGTGGCGCATGCCTATAGTCCCAGCTACTTGGGAGGCTGAGATGGGAGGATCACTTGGGCCCAGGAGGTTAAGGCTTCAGGGAGCCATGATCGGGCCACCGCTTTATCCTGGGTGATAGAGTGAGACACTGTCTCAAATAAGTAAATAAATAAATAATGCTTCTGGGGTCATTTCCTGCAGTATATTAGGAACATAACTTGGGAACCAGGCCAGTTGTTGATGAGAGTAAAGCAATACATTCCCTCATTTCCTCTCTACAGATTCCCGATGGGAAAGGGCCACTGAGGTGACTGTGGCTCGGCAAAGGCAGCTAGAGGAATCTGCAGGTCATCTGGCCTGCTTCCAGGCTGCAGAATCCCAGCTCCGGCCGTGGATGATGGAGAAAGAACTGATGATGGGAGTGCTGGGGCCCCTGTCTATTGACCCCAACATGTTGAATGCACAAAAGCAACAGGTCCAGGTGAGCAATATAGCAACAAAGAAATTGGAATCACGTGAAACTGGGTTTGAATGTTTCTCCCAGTAAGTAGATTTCATATGATCCTAGACAAGTCATTTAATCTCTCAGAGTCTCAGTTTAAATGAGGTATTTATAAGGTGTTAATCATGGTGCCTGTAAAACAGTAAACAGTCAAAAACTCTTGTTATTATTAACAGAGACAGTAAGATGAGTAGATATGAGAATGGGCAGCTTTTCTGTCTAAATTATGGAATTATATTTTACTTGTGGCCGGGCGTGGTGGCTCACACCTGTAATCCCAGCACTTTGGGAGGTCAAGGTGGGCGGGTCACAAGGTCAAGAGATCGAGACCATCCTGGCTAACATGGTGAAACACCATCTCTACTAAAAATCCAAAAAAACTAGCCGGGTGTGGTGGCACGTGCCTGTAATCCCAGCTACTCGGGAGGCTGAGGCAGGAGAATCTCTTGAACCCAGGAGCCAGAGGTTGCAGTGAGACTAGATTGTGCCACTACACTCCTGCCTGGACAATAGTGTGACACCATCTCAAAAAAAAAAAAAAAAAAAATTTCACTTGTAATCCCCTGTGATAGGATCCACATTACTTAACATCTTATATCTGCTGGCTTTACATAGGATTTTCTGTGATCAAACCTCAAAAAAATTAATTTAAGTGCCTAACATCATAGAAATTTAGGTTGGTCAGGCTGGGTGCAGTGGTTTGCGCCTATAATCCTAGCACTTTGGGAAGCCAAGGTGGGTGGATCACCTGAGGTCAGGAGTTCAAGACCAGCCTGGCCAACATGGTGAAACCTCGCCTCCACTAAAAATACAAAAATTAGCCGGGTGTGGTGGCGGGCGCCTGTAGTCCCAGCTACTCAGGAGGCTAAGGCAGGAGAATCGCTTGAACCCACAGCACAAAGGTTGCCATGAGCAGAGATGGTGCCACTGCACTCCAGCCTGGGCAACAGAGCAAAAACTGCTTCAAAACAGGAAAAAAAAAAAGAAAAGAAAAGAAAAGAAAGAAATTTCGGCTGGTCAAAATTATGTCATTTCCAATGAAATCCTGCCTAGAGGCTTTTCCTTCTTTTACATTCCCCCACAGCCTGGTCCATGTCTTCTCAACTTACCAGGTTCCTTAAGTTAAGACCTAAGAGTACTTTTTGAAGGAACTGTTTCTTTCGGTTCCTGCATCCAGGTAATTATTGAGTCCTATTTAGTCTACTTACAAATATTTTTCTGATCTGGGGTTTTCAAACTTTTTGGTTTCAAGAACCCCTTTTATTCTCTGAAAAATTACTGAGGATCCCCCAGAGCTTGTGTTTATCTGTTAACATTTATTGTACTAAAATACTGAGGAATTTTTAAAGTATATATTTAAATTTTTAAAATAGCAATGATAAAACCATCACATTAACCTAAATAACATATTTTTAATGAAAAAATAGCGTTTTCTGAAACATAAAAGTTTAATGATAAGAGTGGCATTGGCTAGGCGCGGTGGCTTGTGCCTGTAATCCCAGCACTTTGGGAGGCCGGGGCAGGCAGATCATGAGATCAGGAGATCGAAACCATCCTGGCTAGCACAGTGAAACCCTGTCTCTATTAAAAATACAAAAAATAAGCCGGGTGTGGTGGCGGGCACCTGTAGTCCCAGCTGCTGGGGAGGCTGAGGCAGGAGAATGGCGTGAACTCGGGAGGCAGAGCTGGCAGTGAACCGAGATCGCACCACTGCACTCCAGCCTGGGCAACAGCTCAAAAAAAATAAATAAATAAAGGTGGGGGGCATTGTTTTATATCTTTGCAAATCTTAATTTCTGGCTTAATAGGCTATTCTTATATCTGCTTCTGCATATCTGTTACAATATCGAGCACCACGTAGCCTCTGGAAAACATTGAACATTTGTGACAGCACAGAAATTTTAAAAGGCAACTAACATCTTAGTATTATTATGAAAATGGTTTTGATCTGTGTATTTCTGCTAATCCTAGACCCTCCCCTGAAGTGCCTTTCACCAGCCTTAATCTCTACTCTGCTTAGAGAACTACTCATTCTTTATTGTCACATCTGGGGAGCCTTTCCTGATTTCTGTCTTCTGCCATTTGTCATCCCCAACGTAATTAATCACCCTATTCCATGCTTTCACAGTTCTGTGTTGCATGTTCACATCAGTGTTTAATCATTTTTACTTTTGTTACATTTTATTATAGTTCATTGTTTACACATTTGTCATTTTGTGAGGCTGTGTCTTATTTATTTTTGTGCAGTGTAAATACTGAGTACTTTCTATAAATTATCTCATTTAATCCTTATAACAGCCAAAATAAGTACTCTACTGTCCTCATTTTACAGATGAGGAAGCTGGGGTTTGAGAACTTATTAAATCTTGCCTAAGGTCATACAGCTAGTAGGTGACAGAACCAGGATTTGAACACAGACAGTCTGACTCCAGATCCTGTAATCTTAACTTTTTGATGACAGCAGCAAGGGATAGAAAAGAAATAAAAAGTCGTAGTCATTGCCTTAAAGAAGCTCTTTGTCTAATTATGCTATATTATAAAATACAGATTGTATATGCTCTTCGAATTCTAAGAAAGAAACTAAGAAAAACAGACACTGAGAGTTGACATGGCAAGTCCAGCTAGTAATACAGCTGGCTCTGGGATCCAGTGTTCTGAACTCCCTATTCAGAGGCTTGGGTATTGCATGGTAAAGCACATGAATGCCAACTTTAATTCCTCAGCCATGTCTGGCCTTAGTAACTGACATTGAAACAGAATGGGACAAATAAGGAAAAAAAATAAAATAGGAACAATCACTGAGCCTTTCAAAATAAGTTTTTATTAAGCAATTGTTAAGTGATACTGCCTCAGCCTACTAGCCCAGTCCTTTAGCTTTCTGGTTTATTTTTTAAAGTAGTTGGCACTATTTGGCACAGCCCACATCAGTTTTTGTTTTGACACTGCTTTTTCTTTTTTGGAGACAAGGTCTCACTATGTTGCCCAGGCTGGAGTACAGTGGTGCTGTCTCAGCTCATTGCAGCCTCAGCCTCCTGGATTCTCATGCCTCAGCCTCCCAAGTAGCTGGGACTACAGGTGTTCACCAGCACGCCCCGCTAATTTTTGTATTTTTAGTGGAGACATGGTTTTGCCACATTGGCCAGGCTAGTCTTGGACTCCTGACCTCAAGTGATCCTCCCACCTCGGCCTCCCAAAGTACTGTGATTACAGGCGTGAGCCACTGTGCCTGGCCTGACACTGCTTTTAGATAGCTCTGTTTTTCTCCTGTCTAAACATCTTGGTGTCATTTCTGTTTCAGTTTATGCTCAAGGAATTTGAAGCACGCAGGCAACAGCATGAACAACTGAATGAAGCAGCTCAGGGCATCCTAACAGGCCCTGGAGATGTCTCTCTATCCACCAGCCAAGTACAGAAAGAACTCCAGAGCATCAATCAGAAATGGGTTGAGCTGACTGACAAACTCAACTCCCGTTCCACCCAAATTGACCAAGCTATTGTTAAGAGCACCCAGTACCAGGAACTGCTCCAGGACTTATCAGAGAAGGTGAGGGCAGTTGGACAACGGCTGAGTGGCCAGTCAGCTATCAGCACCCAACCAGAGGCTGTAAAGCAGCAATTGGAAGAGACCAGTGAAATTCGATCTGACTTGGAGCAGTTAGACCACGAGGTTAAGGAGGCTCAGACACTGTGCGATGAACTCTCAGTGCTCATTGGTGAGCAGTACCTCAAGGATGAACTGAAGAAGCGTTTGGAGACAGTTGCCCTGCCTCTCCAAGGTTTAGAAGACCTTGCAGGTAAGTTGGAGTGAAGAACATACTTCTGCCATTATTAGAAGCAAGCAGAAAGAAGGAATGGGTTAGGAGTAGTCCCAAGAATCTAGGATTCCCTTACGAAATTTTTAGACTCAGAATGGTGTTAATCCAATTCCTTCTCCTACTTGCAGTGAGAACTGCTGTGATTGTTACACAGTGAGCACTTACAAAATGTGAAGGTTTACATAGCATGGTCCTAAAGATAAAAGCTCTAATAAAATTTCAACCAGCAAGTGGAGATTCATCCCCATAGATGTACTAATAAGTGGAGTTCCACATATACTCTCATTGATACCCAACTTTTTTTTTTTTTTAATATTATGCACACCACACACACAGGTTCTCACTCTGTCACCCAGGCTGGAGTACAGTAGTGTGATCATGGCTCGCTGCAGCCTCAATCTCCTGGGCTCAAGTGATCCTCTCACTTCAGTCTCCCAAGTAACTGGGACTATAGGCACATGCCACCATGCCCAGCTGTTTTTTTTTTTTTTTTTTTTTTTGAGACAGAGTCTCACTCTGTCACCCTAGCTGGAGTGCAGTGGCACGATCTTGGATCACTGCAACCTCCACCTCCTCAATTCAAGCAATCCTCTTGCCTCAGCCTCCCAAGTAGCTGGGACTACAAGCACATGCCACCATGCCTGGCTAATTTTTGTATTTTTAGTAGAGATGGTGTTTCACCATGTTGGCCAGGCTGGTCTCGAACTCTTGACCTTGTGATCCGCCCACCTCGGCCTCCCAAAGTGCTGGGATTACAGGCTTGAACCACCACACCCAGCGATTATTTTTATTTTTAGTAGAGACGAGGTCTTGCTTTGTTGCCCAAGCTAGTCTTGAACTCCTGGGCTCAACTGATCCTCCCACCTCAGCCTCCCCAAGTGCTGGGATTACAGGCATGAGCCACCGTACCCATCCTCTTCTGGACTTCTTATTATAACTTGGTAGAAGAAAAATTGTGTCATTAATTTATTATTTATCTTTCTGAAAATGTTTATGACTTTCACGTTTACCAGCTAGAAGTCAAAGTTTACTTCTGTTACTTAGATCACCTTACAAGGTTGCTATGAGGATTAAATAAGATAGTGTATATGAAGAAGCCTAATTATATGCCTCTTTTTGGTAGGCCCTCAAGTAACGTTAGTTCCCTTCCCCTAAGATTAGACCATATATTCTCAGCAAACATTTTAAATGCCAGGGTTCAGGCATTATTGATTTCAATTTTATTTTCTCATTTCAGCCGATCGCATGAACAGACTCCAGGCAGCTCTTGCCAGCACCCAGCAGTTCCAGCAAATGTTTGATGAGCTGAGGACCTGGTTGGATGATAAACAAAGCCAGCAAGCAAAAAACTGCCCCATTTCTGCAAAGTTGGAGCGGCTACATTCTCAGCTACAGGAGAATGAAGAGTTTCAGAAAAGTCTTAATCAACACAGTGGCTCCTATGAAGTGATTGTGGCTGAAGGGGAATCTCTACTTCTTTCCGTACCTCCTGGAGAAGAGAGAAGGACTCTACAAAACCAGTTGGTTGAGCTCAAAAACCATTGGGAAGAGCTTAGTAAAAAAACTGCAGACAGACAATCCAGGCTCAAGGATTGTATGCAGAAAGCTCAGAAATATCAGTGGCATGTGGAAGACCTTGTGCCATGGATAGAAGATTGTAAAGCTAAGGTGTCTGAGTTGCGAGTTACTCTGGATCCAGTGCAACTAGAGTCCAGTCTCCTAAGATCAAAGGCTATGCTGAGTGAGGTGGAGAAGCGCCGCTCCCTACTGGAAATATTGAATAGTGCTGCTGACATTCTGATCAATTCTTCAGAAGCAGATGAGGATGGAATCCGGGATGAGAAGGCTGGGATCAACCAGAACATGGATGCTATCACAGAAGAGCTGCAGACCAAAACAGGGTCACTCGAAGAAATGACTCAGAGGCTCAAGGAGTTCCAGGAAAGCTTTAAGAATATTGAAAAGAAGGTTGAAGGAGCCAAACACCAACTTGAGATCTTTGATGCTCTGGGTTCTCAAGCCTGTAGCAACAAGAACCTGGAGAAGCTAAGAGCTCAACAGGAAGTGCTGCAGGCCCTAGAACCTCAGGTAGACTATCTGAGGAACTTTACTCAGGGGCTGGTAGAAGATGCCCCAGATGGATCTGATGCTTCCCAACTTCTCCATCAAGCTGAGGTCACCCAGCAAGAGTTCCTCGAAGTTAAGCAAAGAGTGAACAGTGGTTGTGTGATGATGGAAAACAAGCTGGAGGGGATTGGCCAGTTTCACTGCCGGGTACGAGAGATGTTTTCTCAATTGGCAGACCTGGATGATGAGCTAGATGGCATGGGTGCTATTGGCAGAGACACTGATAGCCTCCAGTCCCAAATCGAGGATGTGCGACTATTCCTTAACAAAATTCAGGTCCTCAAATTAGACATAGAGGCCTCTGAAGTGGAGTGTCGACATATGCTAGAAGAAGAGGGGACGCTGGACTTGTTAGGTCTCAAAAGGGAGCTAGAAGCCCTGAACAAACAGTGTGGCAAACTGACAGAGAGGGGGAAAGCTCGTCAGGAACAGCTGGAACTCACACTAGGCCGTGTAGAGGACTTCTACAGGAAATTGAAAGGACTCAATGACGCAACCACAGCAGCAGAGGAGGCAGAGGCCCTCCAGTGGGTAGTGGGGACCGAAGTGGAAATCATCAACCAACAATTAGCAGATTTTAAAGTAAGTCTTAACCTTGTTTTTCTTTTTCTTTTACATGTATTTATTTGCTTGTAACTTGGAAACCATTCAAGTATACATTTTAACTTCTGTCCCTAGTTTTATTATTGTCACTTCCATCACCATGAAAGCACACTGTCTGAAGACTAAATAGTCTCTTGGACTTCTGAGCAAGCTGGTTGGAGCATTTTTCTTTTTTTCTTTTTTCTTTTTTTTCTGAGAGAGGGTCTCCCTCTCTCACCCAGGCTTGGAGTGCAGTGGTGCGATCTCGGCTCACTGCAGACTCGACCTCATAGGCTCAAGCAGTCCTCCCACTTCAGCCTCCCAAGTAGCTGGTACCACAGGCGCCACCATACCTGGCTAATTTTTTGTATTTTTTGTAGAGACGAGGTTTTGCCATGTCTCCCAGGCTGGTCTCAAACTCGTGAGCTCTGGCAATATGCCCACCTCAGCCTACCAAAGTGTTGGGATTACAGGCATGGGCCATCAAGCCCAGCCAGAGCATTTCTCTATTGTAGTTTATTTCAGTCTTTATAACCAATTAAGGATATAGAAAGAAATGTCCAAGTCTTATCTCTTACTCTAAGAATTTCCTCTTAGGATTTCTTGAGATTTCAGATTACCAGATTTTGTAATAGCAGTGAATGCATCTTCAGGTCTCTGTTTTTCTTTTCTTTTCTTTTTTCTTTTTTTTTTTTTTTTGGAGAGAGAGTCTTGCTCTGTTGCCCAGGTTGGAGTGCAGTGGGGCAATCTGGGCTCACTGAAACCTCCACCTCCCAGGTTCAAGTGGTCCTCCTGCCTCAGCCTCCCAAGTAGCTGGGGTTACAGGTGCTCACCACCACACCTGGTTAATTTTTATATTTTTAGTAGAGATGGGGTTTCACCATGTTGGCCAGGCTGGTCTCAAACTCATGACCTCAAGTGATCCACCCACCCCAGCCTCCCAAAGTGCTGGGATTACAGGCATTAGTCACCGCACTTAGCCCCCTGTTTTTCAAATTGAGGTATGAAAAGCCGTAAGTTAAACATAGTCTCATCTTCCTAAAGTGTTATTTTTACACAGATTTTAGTGGAGGATAGTGATGTATATTTGATATATTATGGAATAAAACATAAAATTATCATTAATTATTAAGATAAAACATGACACTTCAAATAAGTCTCCCATTTATATAGTAAGCAGCTTAATAATACATCCCAGACTCCTCAAGAGTACAAGTTCTTTGCCTATAGGAGTGGTTGAGAAGTACTGCCTTAATTGCAAAAATACTTTAATTCTTTGCCTGAGCCAAAATTTCCAGTCCTGAGATTGTGTGAGTATAAATTAAAGTAACAGGAGATGATTACATGACCCAAAAGTATGGATTTACTGGGTTAGGAGCACATCTGTTGGATCTTGGCTCTCACTATATGAACCTATTGCCCCTAGAGTTTTCTGTTGTAAATATCTAAAAGTCTCTCACTCTGCCACTGTACATGGAACAGATTTGGAAAGGATACTTCCAGCACTTTGTTTCCATCACTAGTTAACTATTCCTACTTACACAGTTAATACTCCCACCATTAAAGTAAAATTGTGATCTCAGAGACCCTGCTTGCCAGGATTATTTATCTTAAAAACATGAGAGCCACATGGTCCTAGAGAGGTCACAGTTTTGTAGACAGGATCCAAGTGCAAAAATGTGGCTGTTTCAGAAGGGCCCCTCTAGGAGCTTGGGGGAAATTCAGCACTAAAGTGGGACATTGGCTGAAGGCCTTCTTACCATGTTTGGAGATAGTACAATTTTGAGCAAGAGGAGTCATCATATTTGGGTTTCTTGAGGCACCCAGATAAGGAAAGGGTAGGTAGAGAAAACTTAAACCCATGAAGCAGTGCATTCCTCTTAGAAACTCCCTTTCTAGTGGTAGTGTGGCTTTCCCTGTTTCAGCTTGCACATTTTTCTTTCCTCTTTTGTTTTAAGTGTCTCAAAAGCAGAGACTTTCTTCTACAGGTATGCTTCAGTTATCCAATTTACTTGGATCCAGGCTATTTAGAATTAACCATCTAATCAACTAAATGAAGTTTTTAGAAAACTGAAACTTATCCTTCTAGGCTCCAAAATAGTTTTATCTAACCAGGTTCTGGTTTATATAGGAATGATTTTAAACTCAGTTTGCCTAATTTTCTAAATATGTATTATGCATAAGTTTTTTCTAATGAGTACAGGTTAACATTATTTAAATGGCTGTACTGTTCTGTACTATGGTGATATTGATATTCTCCAGGATGTGAGAGACATTTGGGGCTGCTTTGTATTAAGTATTCCCAAATTACTGTGCACTTTGATTTCTATATTGAGGTTATTGTTTAGGGCCTCTATAGTATTGTACTGGTTGGATTGGCTGTGCATGTGTGTCTGGAGAGGAGGAGGTAATTTCAGGATTTCTGCCCACCACCATGATATTGGGTATTATTTCTTACTGCTATCACTTGTCACTGCTGTCATTTGGTCTGTGTAGTCTATTCCTCCCTTCTAATCTTCATTGAGCTAGAAAATGAGATAAACAGGCCTGTTAAAATTGCATTAGATATGAGCTAAAGTATGCAAAAGAGTCTACATGCAGGCATATTAGTGTTTGGATTTGAGGACAAGTCATCTTTTCCTTTTCATTTAATCCTTGATTTCTAGAGACATTCTGACTTTTGATGTTGCTCGAAGATTTCAAAAAATTACTGGGCATTACTTTGTTTTATTTGTATCCTAGTATGTTGCCTAATAGTGCTCAGAGTTCAATAGCACTTAGTTGCTTGTCATAGCCAAATTCGTTTCACTGATTTCTAAAAATAAGCCTTCCACCTCAGATACTCTGGATGTGAAGGCTGGGACTGGACACTGATCGGCTGGGCTCTTGCAGAGTGTGTTCATCAGCAGTGGACTGGTGTTGACAAGACAAGCCTGGAAGAAGAGTGGGAGAAGGGAGAAGGGTGGTGGAGTGTCCCGTGTGTAGTCCATTGTCAAGTCAGTAGGTAGTTACCATAAAATGATCAGTATCCCCCCTCAAGTTGGGGATGCAAATCAAAAGCCCTGTTCTACCTGTCCACCTTGTAGGGAAGTCAAAAGCTTTGGAAAGAGTTTTTGCCTTCTCCCAGCAAAAGTCTTTGGTCAGGAGCGGAGGAGCATATTCTTGGCTGAACTCATGCTGAGCTCATCGGAAGTGAAAACAATGAGAGGAGAAAAATTCTGTGTGTCAGTTCCATAGTGCCCGGGAGGCTGCATAAAGGGAAGGTCTTTTTGGACCCATTCTGAGGACTGAGTCATTTTCATGATGTGAGTGTTGAGTTCCTGGGTTAATGTGTTATAGTCCAGCCATAGATTAATCTTTCCTTACTCCAACATCAGACCAGATTTATAAAGTATGACTCTGTTTTCAGATTCAAATTATTTTTAATAAGGAAAAAACAAAGATGAAGATAAATATTTTTAAAAACAGCATTAACTGTAAGTTTTCAACTCTTTTCTTTTTTTAATGGAATCATACTCTTAGCACAGAATCTGCATAAGAGAAGAGGATATGAATCTGGGAGATGGAAACTCTGCTTTGACCCAGCTCACTTCATGGGAGATAATCAGAATAGACAGATAAGTTAGGCCTGTGAAGAACCCCCAGTCTTACTTGGGACTGTACAATCGTGCTGATAGGTCCATGGATCTGTAGTCTGTGGGGAAAATTATTTCTTCCTTAAATGAAAGTGGAAAACTAAAATACATTATTCCTAGGAAAGGCTTTCCCTCAGTTACTTCTGAATGATTAGTAGGTCCTCACTGGCTGACCAGATTCTATCACATGGGAGTAGAAGAGAGTTGTTTTCCACTCAAACCAGACAGAGACCTTAGGCTTCCTAAGTTAGGATCTTTACCAGGTTCAGCTCTCTGTTGGAAGTAGAAAGGAAGAAGCCATTCTAGAAATCACTAATGAGAGAATTGAGCTTGTTTTCAGAAAGCTGGAAAGAAAAGGCTTTGGCTAATCTCTTCAGGAAATTCCGTTTTCCTGAACAAGGGAGTCTCTGGTTATTGAGGAAAAGGAATTGTATGTGTCTAACAGGAGGCTAACAAGAAAGGAAGGACCTTTTTATCACTGGAACTTCAGCCAAAGAATTCCCCTCGAGTGACCTTCCTGGGAATGGTTAAAAAAAAAAATATATATATATATATATATATTAAGTCTCTGATGATAACAAGAGACTTTCCTCATTTTGAAATTCCCTATGTAGGTTTTACTTGAATTGAGATCATTCTGAATCTTAAACCAACCCCTGCTTTGCCCCCTGCTCCCCCCAAAAACCATGTGACTTCTCGCTCAGAAAGTATTTGATGGTCTGGTCATCATACTGGTGAGTATTATCAAGAAACCTGGATGCACCTTCATTCACTCATTTTTCATATGTATTTATATTGCTGTGTATTCGGGTCATGCTTCAGATTTGGCATTCTACCTCTCAGTGATAAGAATGAACAATGGGGCCAGGCACAGTAGCTCACGCCTGTAATCATAGCATTCTGGGAGGCCAATGTGGGCAGATCACTTGAGCCTAGGAGTTCGAGACCAGCCTGGGCAACAAAGTGAGGCCCTTCTACAAAAAATAAATAAATTAGCCAGGCATAGTGGCACGTGCTTGTGGGCCCAGCTTACACAGGAGGCTGAGGCAGGAGGTTCACTTGATCCTAGGACATTGAGGCAGCAGTGGGCTGCGTTCATGCCACTGCAGTCCAGTGTGGGTAACAGAGTGAGACCCTCTCTCAAGGAAGGAAGGGAAGGGAAAGGGAAGGAGAAGGGGAAGGGAGAAGGGAGGGAAGGGGAAGGAGGAGAAGGAGAAGGAAGGAAGGAAGGGAGGGAGGCAGGAAAGAAAGAAGGAGGAAGAGGAGAAGAAGGAGGAGGAGGAGGAAGAGGAGAAGAAGAGGAGGAGGAAGAAGAGGAAGAAGAAAGGGAGGGAGGAAGGAAGGGAGGAAGGAAGGGAGGGAGGGAGGGAGGAAGGAAGGAAGCAAGCAAGCAAGCTAGGAAGCGAGGAAGGGAGGAAAATGGGAAACACTGACTCACAGACCACTTTAGGGTCTGTGAGTTTCTCATAGTGGTTCACTTCACCCAGTGGTGCATATAAAGCACCCAAACCAGTTGCTCTTTTCCTTTCTTGTCTTGGGTTGTAATAGGTACAGCATCAGGCTTCCTTAGGATTATTTTCATTGCTAATTCAGGTTGAGCAGAGACCAGGATCAGGGTCTCAGTATACTTGAAGTTTCTACTGGGGGACCTAGGTATCCTACTATGAAAAAAGAATAAGGAAGTCTTGTAAACACCTTCTTTTGATTTATTTATTTATTTATTTATTTTATTTATTTATTTATTTATTTGCCGCATAGAAAGCAAGTTTAGGCATCTTCATGTGCACATGAGAAAAGCCCTGGAAAAGGCCAGGCACAGTGGCTCACACCTGTAATCCCAGCACCTTGGAAGGCTGAGGTGGGTGGATCACCTGAGGTTGGGAGTTTGCGACCAGCCTGGTCAACATGGTTGAAACCCTGTCTCTACTAAAAATAC
>NC_045434.1:183010390-183033671 GCF_002776525.5 Piliocolobus tephrosceles | reverse complement strand
CCCGGCTAGTTTTTTGTAGTTTTTAGTAGAGACGGGGTTTCACCGTGTTAGCCAGGATGGTCTCGATCTCCTGACCTCGTGATCCGCCCGTCTCAGCCTCCCAAAGTGCTGGGATTACAGGCTTGAGCCACCGCACCCGGCCAGAAAAATCTTAAGTTAAACCATTGTTAAGTCAGAGACCATCTATAGTAAGGGAAACAGATACAGAGAATTACAGTGGTAGTGATGTAGTGGTAAATGCGGTAAGAAAGATCTGAGTCTAAATGATCTCTGAAAAAAACTCTGTAAATCAGACATTTAAAATCCCATTTTGCAGATAATAAAACTTAGACTTGAAGAGGTTAAAATAACTTGTTCGAGCCACATAGCAAGTAAATATTAGAGTTGGGATTGGGAAGGTCTGTTTGGCACCAAAGTTTATGCTACACCAGTGGTTGTCAACCAAGCAGAGCTTTGTAGAAACTCCCACTTCCCGCCACTCCTTTTTTTTTTTTAAAACAGAGTTTCACTCCCATCACCCAGGCTAGAGTGCAATGGCACAATCATGGCTCACTGCAGCCTCGACCTCCCAGTCTCAAGTGATCCTCCTGCCTCAGCCCCACAAGTAGCTGGAATTACAGGCGCATGCTGCCATGCCTGGCTAATTTTTGTATCTTTTGTAGAGAGAGGGTTTCACCATGTTAGCCAAGGCCAGCCTTGAACTCTTGAGCTCAAATGATCTACCTACCTCACCCTCTCAGAGTGCTGGTATTACAGGAATGAGCCACCATGCCTGGCCCAGAGACATTTTTTATTGTTATAACTGGAAAAGCTGCAACTGGCATCTAGTAAGTGCTGCTAAACAACCTACAATACACAGGACGGCCCCTTACAATGAAAGAATTATTCAGCTTACTTCTAGAAAGCTAGGGAATTTGATTTTTGCCATCTTCAGATCCCATGACAAGTAAGAGTTAACTGATTAAATAGTTCCACTTCCTAGGAATGCTTCTGTGGTTTTCCTCTCCTTTAAAGAAAATTAGTTAAGAAATAGTGTCGCTTCCGGGAGTGACTTATACAGATAGAGTCAGGATCTTGGGGAACTAATCTGAGTCAGCAACTGAAGAATTTTCTCCATGCCTGACCAGTCCCCACCCCGCACTGCCACAAGGCTCCTGCTGTGGAAATCAATCAGCTGTGTATCTCAGGCTGCTTCCTGTAGGGTGTGTTATGGAATGGCATTAGCCCTTGCACCAGCTGGGAGTACTGATCTCAGTGTGATTTTATCAGACTCTGTTTCTTTTGAGCCTTGCTGTTTGGAACAAAGGACCCTCTGTTAAGAATGCAGAGAGCTAGTGTGATTGGATAGCTAGCATATATGTACATGGTTCCTATGGGAAAAAAACAGACATAAATTGTGCTATAGCCCTCTAAAATTTGGGTCTCCAAAATGATTTCCCGACCTTCTGTCTGTATTCACAGTTCTTTCTGTAAGTGCTTATCCTTCCCCCAAAGCAATTCGAGGGCCATCTGATCTGATAAATGGTGGTATCCTTCAGAACTAGCCTATTTTTATGTTTCCAGTCTTGGACGTATTTGATCCCCACTATCTTTCCAGTGGTATTTCCTATATAGACCATCCACTACATCCAGTTACCCCAGACACTCCTTATACATTTTACGTATTTGATTTCTGAAGTCATAGCTTGAGTCCACTTCTTTATAAAGCTTTTTTTTTTTTTTTTTTTTTTGAGATGGATTCTGTCTCTTGTCACCCAGGCTGGAGTACAGTGGTGCGATCTTGGCTCACTGCAACTTCTGACTCCCAGGTTCAAGTGATTCTCTTGCCTCAGCCTTCCAAGTATCTGGGATTACAGGCACGCATCATCACGCCTGGCTAATTTTTTTGTATTTTTATTAAAGACGGGTTTCGCCATGTTGGCCAGGCTGGTCTTGAACTCCTGACCTCAGGTGATCCGCCCACCTCAGCCTCCCAAAATTCTGGGATTATATTATAGGCGTGAGCCACCGTGCCCGGCTTTATAAAGGCTTTTGATCTCCCCGGCTCACTACTCCTGATCTCTTAATCATTTACAATGTATAACTCACTTGACTTTTATCACATACTACCTAATTTTGACATTTTCTGATTATATCCATTTGTCCTGTCCCCTCAGTTAATTCACTTTTGTGTCCCTTAATGTAGTTAGCATATTGGTATATACATAGTTGGAGATGAGAGAATATTTGACTGACTGGATGAACATTCTTTATTTCTCATAAACCATGTAAGCTCTAGGATTCAAAATGCTGTCTACTCTGCAAGACTTGAGATATGTATCCTTGTGTGTCCTGAAGAAATTCTAATCTTAGCCTGATGTCCTCAGCTCTCCATCTTCCTTCTGGGCTTCCTTCCTTCTCTGCTAGTTAGTATATGTTAAGGGAACATAATCTTTTTTCAGTATAAGAGAGCAAAACTAAGAAAGAAATGTGCTACTTTTTATGCACAGAGTCATTGGTACTTACTCAATTAGTTGACAGTTTGGTGTAGTGAAAAAAACTGAATACAAGTTTGAGTCAGAAGTATCCAGGTTTGAATCCTGGCTCTATCATTTACTAGCTGAGTGACCTTGAGGGAAATGACTTAACCTCTCTGAATCCTGTTTACTTTAACTATAAAATACAAGTATTGGTAAATCATACCTTTAGGATTTTTATGAAAATTAAATGAAGTGATATATCTAAAAGCATTAGACTTATATTCGGTGCTCAGCTCACTAGATGATGATACGCTTTTTAAAAAAAGAAGCTTATCTAGACATATAAATTAGAATATTTTGAATTTTTTTTCATTTTTGTTTTTTGTTTGTTTGTTTTTGAGACAGGGTCTCACTTTGTCACTCAAGCCTGAAGTACAGTGGTATGATCATGGCTCACTGCAGCCTCAACCTCCTAGGCTCAAGCGATCCTCCCGCCTCAGCCCCCACAAGTAGCTGGGATTAGAGGCATGCACCACCACAACCAGCTAATTTTTGTATCTTTTGTAGAGACGAGGTTTCACCATGTTGCCCAGGCTAGTCTTGAACTCCTGAGTTCAAGTGATCCACCCACCTCAGCCTCCCAAAATGCTGGGGTTATAAACATGAGCCACTGTATCAAGCCTGTGAAATCTTTTTAATAAGAGCAGTTACCCCTCTTTGTGCCTAGGGATCATCATTCTCCAGAAGACTTGATCCAGCACCAGAGAAGATTGGTTTTTTCTTCTTGGAAATTGGAAAAATGGAAATTATGAGGATAAAGTAAAATTAGTTTGATAACAACGAAACAAGTGTATGGATAGTCTTCCTGAGCAGTTTTTGTGGGAACAATAGTGTAGGGCTTATTTCTAGCCCTAGAGTGGCAATAATAGGCAAGTTTAGGTCATGACTCAACACAGCTTAAAATATATTTTATGTACACGTACATATACATACATGTTTATTCATTAATTTTTTCATTTATGCATTTCTTTCAGAATCCTACAACCAGCAGGTTTTTCTGAGACCATTTTGGCCTTGGCTTGTATGCTCTACAAATTAATATTATTTTCAAATCATTAACCAGAATTAACCAGAAGACATTACCAGCTCAGTGACTTCCCCAGCCTCTCAGTGCCCATTAGATCAGCTCTAATGATCTCAGGGATTTTGGCCTAATTAGCTTTTATCGTAGACCATGTTATCTTCCTTTGTTACCATACAATGGCAACTACTAAGTCAGCATCTTTAGGAAAGACATCTCTTAATATTAATCAATCTTTAATTAAAACATTGAGGGCTGAGGTGAAAAATATCGGCAGAGTTTCAGAGGCAAGCAGCTTAAAATACAGATATAATTCATCTGTCTGCCAATCTCATACCAGATTGAGCTATTTTACAGAAAGTCTTTAATTCTTTACAGTTTCAGCAAATATATGTTTTTAATGTTTTTGACATTTGGTCATGTGTATATATCAGTCAAGGAAAGAAGATAATTCAAAGAAATTGTATGTGCCTTAGATTTTCTCCCTCTTGAATTAATTGTATTTATCAAGTGAACCATTTAATATCTCTGTCATCTTGCAATTCATTCTCAAAGGATAAGCTCTGGTTTTGGTCTAATTCTTTAAATTCATACCTAAGCTGTTTGTTTCTTTGTCATCAATGATAAGAATTTTCCTTAGTAACAAAATGAAAGAGATGGTTTTTAGAAATCTCTTCTCTGTGTATTATTTATTCTGCCTTCTTTTCTAATATTCAAGAGCAGGGGCTGGGCGCAGTGGCTCACACCTGTAATCCCAGCACTTTGGGATTACACCAAGGCAGGCAGATCACTTGAGGTCAGGAGTTCGAGACCAGCCTGGCCAACGTGGTAAAACCCCATCTCTACCAAAAATGCAAAAATTAGCCAGGCTTGGTGGTGGGCACCTGTAATTCCAGCTACACAGGAGGCTGAGGCAGGAGAATCGCTTGAACCTGGGAGGTGGAGGTTGCAGTGAGCCAAGATCACGCCATATCACTCCACCTGGGTGACAGAGTGAGATTCTGTCTCAAAAAAAAAAAAAAAAGAGGAGGTGATTCAACCCAGGGACCTCTTTCATGGAAATAACCAAGCAACTTTATGATGATCATGCCACTCTGGAACTGGAAAGACTACTCTCAGTCCCAGGGGGAGGCCCACATCATCACTTTCTCAGGAAAATCTCCCCTGAGCTTCCAGGCCAGGTTGAGGCCCGTGACCCATGTTCTTATAGCGTGGTGTGCTTTTCTTTCAGAGTAATTATGCAATTGATTAAAATGAATGTCCTTCTCCCTTACTAGAACGTAGGCTTCTGACTATGTCTTGCTCATCACTCACTCTCTTAGTGCCTGGCATAGTTTAGGGCACATAGTAAATCCCAATAAATATTTGGTGAATGGATGAAAAGAAGAGAATCAACGATATAACCTTGTAAAATTAGTTGCCTCAAGAGGATAGGAAGAGGAATCTAAGGAGACAAAGGACTGGCTAGAAAGATAGCCTCAGGATACCACAGTGTCATGGAAGTCAAAAGAACAGTCTCAAGAGGAAGGAAGGATCCATACTTATTTCTCACCACTGCTTATCCTTAACCCCCTCTAATCTGATCCAACACCCATCACTGTGCTGAAACTGCTCTCTTAGATATTCACTGGCTTCCTAGTTGCCAAGTCTAGTGGCTTTGTCTACCTCACTGTTCTCCTCTTTCATTGTGCAGCATTTAATATCAGATCTTCTTTTTTGAAAGTTAATTTACTTTCTGGACATTGTGCTCTTCCATTTTCTTCTCTGGCTGCTCTTCTGCTTTCCTTTTTGGTTTGTCTTCCTATCTCTTAAATATGTGGTTCCTGAAACTCTGTTATCTGTCTCTTCTTTCTGCACTCAACCTCTGAGATGGCAGCTTTTCACTGTTCCATGGGGAAAGGCTTCCAAATCTATCTTTCTCTCTCTTTTGTTTTTTGTTTGTTTGGTTGGTTGGTTGGTTGGTTTTTGTTTTGTTTTTTGAGATGGCGTCTCACTCTGTCTCCCAGGCTGGAGTGCAGTGGTGCAATCTTGGCTCACTGCAGTCTCCACTTCCTGGGTTCAAGTGGTTCTCCTGCCTCAGCCTCCCAAGTAGCTGGGACTACAGGTGCATGCCACCATGCCTGGCTAATTTTTGTATTTTTAGTAGAGACGGGGTTTCACCATGTTGGCCAGGCTGGTCTTAAACTCCTGACCTCAGGTGATCTGTCTGCCTCAGCCTCCCAAAGTGCTGGGATTACAGGTGTGAGCCACCACACCTGGCCCAAATCTGTATCTCTATCCCAACATTGATTCTTTTGTGTGAAGGGGCCCTTCTAGACACCTTCACATGGGTCGTTTTTTAGTATTTCACATACAGAATGCTCTAAAATAAATGAATTCAAATATTTTCTTCTTTCCTGCTGCTGTTGTTGTTGTTGTTGTTGTTGTTGTTGTTGTTGTTGTTTTTGAGACGGAGTCTTGCTCTGTCACCCAGGCTGGAGTGCAGTGGCGCAATCTCCACTCACTGCAAGCTCCGCCTCCCGGATTCACGCCATTCTCCTGACTCAGCCTCCCGAGTAGCTGGGACTACAGGCGCCCGCCACAGCGCCCGGCTAATTTTTTTTGTATTTTTGGCAGAGACGGGGTCTCACCATATTAGTCAGGATGGTCTCGATCTGCTGACCTCGTGATCCACCTGTCTCAGCCTCCCAAAGTGCTGGGATTACAGGCGTGAGCCACCGCGCCCAGCCCTGCTGTTGTTTTATAATAAGTACTACTATGATCTTAGTAACCTAAGAGTAACACTATATGGCATTATCTTTGTTTTTTTCCCTCTAACCTCTACTTTCTCTCTGGTCAGTTGTGAAGCCCAAATATTCTTCCTCTGCAATTACTTTCACAGCCCTCTTCCTCATTTTTACTAGCCGTATTCTGAAAAAGTATGCTTGCCACCCTAAGCTTCATTTATAAAGATTTGGGTTTTTTAAATGAGATAATATAAGTGACAGTTGAGTGAGCACCCCGTCCCAGAGTCCTCATTAAAATTTTTTTTGGGGGGCCGGGCTTGGGGCTGTAATCCCAGTACTTTGGGAGGCCAAGGTGGGTGGATCACCTGAGGTCAGGAGTTTGAGACAAGCCTGACCAACATGGCGAAACTCTGTCTCTACTAAAAATAGAAAAATTAGCCAGGTATGGTGGTGTGTGCCTGTAATCCCAGCTACATGGGAAGCTGAGGCAGGAGAATCGCTTGAACTTGAGAGGCAGAGGTTGCAATGAACGAGATCGCGCCACTGCATTCCAGCCTGGCAACAGAGTGAGACACTGCCTCAAGTAAATAAATAAATAAATAAAATAAAAAGTTTTTTTTGCTGGGCACGGTGGCTCATGCTGTAAGCGCAGTTGGGAGGCCTAGGCGGGTGCATTGCTTAAGCTCAGACAACATGGTAAAACCCCATCTCTGCTAAAAATACAAAAATTAGCTGGGCATGGTGGTGCACATCTGTCATCCCAGCTACTTGGGAGGCTGAGGCAGGAGAATTGCTTAAACCCGGGAGGTGGAGGTTGCAGTTAACCAAGATCTTGTCACTGCACCCCAGCCTGGGCAGCAAAGTAAGACCCTATCTGGAAAAAAAAAAAAAATTAACAACAACAAAAAATATTTTAGAGACAGGATCTCACTCTGTTGCCAGGCTAGAGTGCATTAACACAATTACAGCTCACTGTAACCTTGAACTTGTGGGCTAAACGATTTTCTCAACTCAACCTCCCAAGTAGCTAGGACTACAGATGCACATGCCTGGCCAATTTTTTAACTTTTTGTAGAGATGAGTGTCTTGGAATGTTGCTCTGGCTAGTCTTGAACTCCTGGCCTCAAGGGATACCCCTGCCTCAGTTTCTCAAAGTATTGGAATTACAGGCGTGAGCCATTGAGCCTAGCCAGAATTTCCTTCTTTAGAGTCCTGCCTTTGGCTCTTTACTTAGAAATATTTGCCTTTGCCATTGCTGTATATCTGAAATCCTAATGAGTAAATGTGATTCCCTCCACAAAGCCTTCTCTGATACCTCCTGCCTTCTTTCTTCCCACCCTTCTGTCAGGTCTTTTCTAACCTGCAAAGCCCCATGATTTTGTCATCACCATGGTTTTGGTAACCATTAGTCTAAAAAAGAGGATTAATACACTGTCTTTTGGAAAGTCTACAAGCAGGAAAGGGCTTACAGGGGTCATAGAGTTCCTGCAGAGTGTGTGGAAAGTTTTCTCATGGGTTCACGAGTACATGAGAGCTCAAATAGCATCAAAATCTTTAGTATCCCACTTAAAGCAAACTTCATGTCATGCTGTGTCGCTTTATGAACCACTCTGTAGCCATGTTTATAATAATAAAAGTACCAAAGGATGGCAGTGACTGATGCCCAACAGGTACAGACTAACACGGTGGAGTTTCTACTTGCCACTAAATAATGCTTGTAAAATCTAAAGATCCTAAGATGAAAGGCATTGTGTAGATTTAAAATGAGCAAGATCCAACCAGTCCTCTGTATCCTCTTCCAGTCAGAATTAGTCTTCCAGGAGAGAGCACCCATCAAGGTGGGTGAAAAGGCATCATAGAATCTAGGGGAGTGTGAATCTGGGGTCTCCAGACTGTCCCAGAGGGCTAGCATTTTATGTCTGGAGCAGACAAGGGCAGGATGCCAGGTCCAAAACTTGGAAAGGGAGCTATGTTAGGGTGTGAGGAGACTCCACCCGGCTGTCTTTCATTAGGAAGACTGCGGGAAGGAGCTGGAAGGCCAGGATTTTTCTTTCTTCTAAGTTCACTGAAGGAAAATCTAACACCAAATTCTGTACTTGGGAATTTCAAAATGAGTAGATAATTCTTTGAACTCTTTAATCAACTAACTGGAAACTCATTTGAAATTTGGCTTCAGTGCATATATTTGTGGTTACAGGAGTGGGGGAAATATCTGAAGAGGATCTCTGGAGCTCCCTGTATTTCTCTTTTAAAAAGGTTATACATAGCATGTGAAATGAACAGATGCTTTTTTTTTTTTTTTTTTGTAGCTATCAGGGCAACAAGAGGTGGAAAGCCGTATCAGGTATTTATTTCAGTCACTGAGATGGCTATTGGCAGAGTTCCACATACCTAAACTAAGGAGAAACTCATGAACAGATAAAAATTAAGACATGGAGGAGACCTTGTGCTTCCTCTCTTGATTTATTTCTACACACACTGATGATTTTTTAAAAAGAGCAAAGCACTCAGAGAGCATTCTTTGGCTTTGCGTTTTGGGGTTTTTTTGGAGGTGGGGTGGGAGGATTAAATTACTATATGTAATTTCTCTTTAGGGTGTATTTAAATTTATTTTCCTAAAACCCTAATTAGAGAGAGTGTGACTACAGATAATAAGTAATTCGAATCTGAATTTCATAGTTGTAGAAATGCTCCATTTATTTATTTATGTGGATCACTGATGAGAGTGGTAAGATAGATGTGGGAGGGAATTATTTAAGAATAGGCTGGATTGGTTGGTACCTGACTTGGTGAGGAAACAGTAAAGGAATTTCTGCTCATGAAGTTTGTGATTCCACATGAAGATAATTCTTTATGGCTGGGCACAGTGGCTCATGCCTGTAATCCCAGCACTTTGGGAGGCTGAGGTGAGTGGATCACCTGAGGTCAGGTCACCAGCCTGGCCAACAAGGGGTGAAACCCCATCTCTACTAAAAATACAAAAAATTAGCTGGGTGCAGTGGCATGTGCCTATAATCCCAGCTACTCGGGAGGCTGAGGCAGGAGAATCACTTGAACCCAGGAGGCAAAGGTTGCAGTAAGCCAAGATTGCACCATTGCACTCCAGTCTAGGCAACACAGTGAGACAGAGTCTCACTCAAAAAAAAAAAAAAAAAAAAAAAAAAAAAAAAATTCTTTATAATAGAATAACCACCCATCTTTCATCCAGAGCCAGAATTCCTGAGATTCTTCCAACCAGAGGGGCCCTGGCATGCTAAACAGTCTGTTATGATATCTGAACACTTAAGTGAATGTATTTGGCCAGGGAGATTTGCTAGTCAAATTGATCTTTCCTTCCCTGAGTTTTTCCAGTTGTGCCGAATAATTAAAGGAAAATTAAAACCTAGATTCCCTAAACTGTTAAGTATCAGATCTGTAAGCTATCAGTCCTTAGGATTATGGTGTATCAGAGTTAGAAATGGCTTTAAAATTCATCTGAACAAACTGCAGAAGATTTGTAAATCTGTTTTCCCAAATCTCTGCCAAATGATTGTTTGAATTTCTGCTCAAACACCTCCAGGATAAGGAAAGTCACCAGTTTAGGGGACACCCTATTCTTTGAATAGCTGTGAGAAGCTCTTTGTTGGTTTTAAATCTTAGATCTTAGTGTGCCAGCTTAAGGAGCCATCCAAAACAAGTTTCCTTCCTCCCACGTCTCAGCCCTTCAGATACTTCATGCTAATTACATCTCCTAGAACTTTCTCTAGGTCTAACATTATTGGTTCTTGTACCGTTTGTTCTTCATAGGACAGGGTTTCTAGTGTCTTGGCAGTATAGGACCAAGAGGACACAGGATTCTGGGGCAGTGCCCCTAAAAGTTTTAGAACTAAAAAATATTAAAACTAGAGAGGGTGTCAAGACACAACCTAGTCTGCCTCCCCACCCCTTTCAGTTTACAGATGGGCAGAGTCTTTTGGATTTGAGTGGGTAGAATTGATCAGCAGCCTTTGTTGAAGTGAGAAATGAAGTGTAAAGCATTTTACCAGAGAAAGGTCTTTTACTTAGACCTAATTCCGATTACAGGCTTCAGCTCACTTCTCATTTTTGCCAAGGACCAGTCTGATTCCCTAAGTAAGCCTAAGGCTCAGCTCAAGGTTTTAGTGCCAGATCTCCATACACTGGTTTCACTTACTGTTTGTGTAAAGGGTAAAATAACTTTTCCATAAGTTTTGCCATATATATTGACAACATGGTCCGACAGGGATTCCGAATTTTAATAGATGTTTTTTTCCTTCATAAAATCAGAGAATGGCCATCAAAAGAGAACAGAGTATTGGACCCCTTCAGAGACGCAGCTGCCTCTGGTGGACAGTTTCCTGGGTTGCCCTTTGTACTTTCTTTAACAATCACCAGGTGACCAGGTGGCTTTTCTAAAAGCCAAAGGCCGTGGACGACGGGATTGTGAGCTACTTTTCTCTAGTATTTTCTATTTGAGATTTGAAATACCCATGCTTTTCATCTGGTCCAAGGAGGCTCGGGTTTCCTTGGCTGTGCACAGTTATAAAGGAGCCAGGTGTTTGGTCGTAGGGCTCAGCTGTTGGCATCCTCACCTCCTCCCAACACCCCATTTTCCTCCGTCATTGATACCACTCAGGTCTGTGAGCAGAGAAATCCTGGTAGGAGAATTGATCAGGACTTGATATACTTGAGAAGGGGGAGAGGGAAGGTAGAATGTGCCTAGAGTTATCCAATAACTTGGTCTCTGAGCGTGACCGAATTCCTTTGGGACACCGGGACAGTGCCGGGTTTAAGGCTGGAGTGTTCTTCGGTCCGGCAAGGGGCGCGCTAAAGGTGACATTGGAAGGAGCAGGGACAGCCTTTGGCGGCAGAGCTGGAGCTGAGAGCGATGCAGGCAGCCCACCCCAGCCGGCGCGACCTGCCGGCACACGGGAACTCGAGTGGACCTCGCCGGAGCCGGCTAGCTGGGGGAGCGGGGGCGCCCCTTCAGGATTCGTTCGCCTTAGGGCTGGGCTCGGAGCCCGGCCGGTTGGAGCGAGACGGGGACGGGAGAGGCCGGGCCAACGGGAGGAGGGCGGGGCTTTCCTTTGTCAGGGGATTTGCGCCGCGCAGCCGAGACTCGCGCGAGTTCCGTTCCTCTCCTTGCGCCCTCTCCGGGGGCGGGGCGTTCCCCTCTGGCCCCTGGGCGCGGTGGGCGTGAACGGCTGGCGCCCCGGGTCCCTTGCTCCGAATCCTGCAGAAGCCCCTCCTTCGGCGCCTCCGCTTCCAATCCTCTCCCCCGCTCCCTCCTCTTTCGGGGTCGCTCCTCTCCCCGGCCCCGCCCCCGCCCTCTTCCGCGCCCTCCTCCCTGGGCTCTCCGCGTCGCGCGCTCCCCAGCTTCCAGGGGGCTGCCCGGGCGGGGCGGCGCAGCGCGGCGGCGCGGGGAAGGGGGAGGAGAGCCGCCCGCCAGCCGAGCACTTTCAGCGAGCGAGCTAGCTAGCGGGCCGCGCGGCGCGGGGGAGGAGGGCTCGCCCCCCGCCCGGCCCGAGCGGAGCCTTTTGTTCCCAGCCAGAAGTTTGCATGCCGGGACCGTGACAGCTGCGGGCGGGGAGGACGGCGGGGCCGCGGGGCCGGCGGCGTGGTGGAGAATAGAGGCGGCTGCTTGTCATGCAGCCCACGGCGTGGCGGCTGCGGGCCGGGGACTGGCGGCGGCGGGGGAGGCGGCACCCACAGCACTCGGGACTCAGCTGCCGGAGGGACAAACTAACTTCCTGAGCGCGGGACCTGAGGCCGGCGCGGCCGGGAGCCACCTGCAACCTGCGGTGAGGCGACCCTGGCCCTCGGGGCGCGCGGCATGGCGCGGGGAAGCGGGCCGTGCTGAGCCAGCCCCTCCGACAGACCCGCGGCCGCTGCTGCCGCCCGCCCTCCCGCCCGCCCGCCTTTCCGAGGGCCTGGCGCGGGGCTCGGCTCTCCTTGTTTTGCAGCCGCAACGCAGGGTTGGCCTGGGAGCCACAACAATGCCATGATGTTTTGGAGACAGGAAGCCCCAAGCTGGCCCCGAATGAAGGACTTCCTGTGTTTAAAGTTGCAGGAATATCCGCCGACCATCCCAGTTCAAATGCAAACACGCCAGCTAGGGAGGACGAATGGCTAATTCAGACCAGCTGGACTCTCCAGGGCTGGAACTGAGGATAAAATGAAAGGAATTCTTAGGAGCTTGGGCCATACTTGAAGACTAGAGAAGCTGTGCCATTGTTATTAAAGGATACAATCGGCATAAATTTGCTGCTCCCAACTCTGCTTCGTTGAGAAGTGAGTGGAACTAGATATCGAAAAAAACTTGTCAATATGAGATGATTTTTGTTGACTGAATTTGAAAGAGCAGTGCTCTTAAAAAAAAAATTAAACCATAAGCCATACAAGAAATTATTTTAAATTATATCGTCTCTCTGTCAACTATGAGGCTGCTAGCCTGTGAGGAAAAAGCTGTTTGTCTTAGAGCTTCTCCCAGAATGATTTCAAAACGGGACTTCCAGGCTTTTCTGGAGGGCAGATGCAGTTGGTGGTTTGGGGTATGAACAACTAAAAGGATTTATAACTTACGTAGAATGCGTTTGGGGGGAACCTGTGAAAAATGCTTTTGAAAGATTGATGGTTCATCTTGATTGAAAAAGGATGGGTAAGCCACTCAGCAGACCAGACTGTTTAAGGCGGAACCCCACCTGCCTGGGGAAAGGAGAGGAGGAGGATGGCTACATAGAGGACTGCTATGTTCCACAAAGGTCTATATATGATACAATGAGGATAAATGAGCAAATTGACCAGGGGACAAAGCTTAACCAGACTTCAAAAAGCACCATGGAAAAGATGGAAGGAAGTACTATATCCAGCAATGGTACATTAGGAGCAGCATCTAATGTTTTTGAATCTAGAGCACCAGAAGGTAAGAAGCTGGATGAGAGGATAATATTTGATGCACTGAAGCTAAGCAGTGATGTGCAGAAATCAGCACCTGTGCCACCCAGAAGGCGGCCAAATGCAGAACGCAAAGACAATGTTAACAGGAGATCGTGGAAGTCCTTCATGCCACCCAACTTCCCAGAATTTGCAGAGAGGATAGAAGCCTCTCTCAGTGAGGTGTCAGAAGCTGGTGCTTCAAATCCTTCCTTGCAAGAGAAGAAGGAGTCCAGTTCTGCATTAACAGAAAGTTCTGGTCATTTGGACCACAGGGAACCTCAGTCAGAGTCAGTAACTCTGGAACATGTGTCCAAATCCCTAGGTATTCCAGAGGTGCAAGATGTAAAAAACTTAAGTGGAGACTGCCAGGACTTTAGATTTCAGCAGCACAGTGCAAACCCTCCCCATGAATTCCAGCATCTAGAATCAGAAACTGCAGCAACAAGTGGTAACACAGATGTAATGCAGGAATCCAGATTCTCAAGTGCAACCTGGCCGAGGGCCACCAAAAGTTTAGCTAAAGGAGGCTTCATTGAGAAGCAGCACCCCCTTGGGGACACAGCCTGCACTGTGGAAATGCCACCTCTCTCCCCTTGCCTGAGTGAAGAGCTGTTAGATCCAGAATTGCATGTTCTCATAACCCCCAGCCTAAGAGAGAAAACAGAGTCTGAGCTAAAGTTTGAGGAGGATGAGCGATGGATCATGATGGAGGCTGAGGGAGAGTGGGAGGAAGATAAACTGTCAGAGAGGGAAAAGACTTTTCTGATGGCAGATGAGAAGAACAGCCTGGCAGATATTTTTGAAGAAAGAGAACAAGAAAACACAGCAGTGGTGGAGGATGGATCCGATTGCTTAGCTGCTGTCTTGAGGACTTTTGGCCACCTATCTCTTGGTCAGATTTGTTGCCGTGATGACCCACAGCCAGCCAAGGACCAGTTGGCTACTGTTCCCAAGGATATACCCCTGGATTGTGATTGTGTTCTTACAGGTGAGGATATTCTTGGTGAGGTGGCAAACAGAACTGCTCAGGGGCTAGAGGGTCTTGTTTCAGATTCAGCATGTCCTGTGGGTCCTATTGATGCAGAACAGCTCTCTGACACAGACTCAGTGCAGATGTTTCTTGAACTTGAAAAGGAGTGTTTATGTGAAGAAGGAGTAACTCCTGTAGTTGAGCTACAGAATCAAACCTCTTCTGAAGGGCTGGCTGCATCCCAGGATGCAGAAAATTTACTTGTAATTAGTCATTTTCCAGGAGCTGCCTTAGAAAAGGAACAGCATTTAGGCCTTTTACATGTAAGGGCAAAAGACTATGATACTGGATTGGATTGTGGATATTTTAATACCCTGGATTCTTCTCAGGTGCCTAATGCTGTGGAACTTATTGCCCACGTTGATATGAGAGACACTTCCACTGTTAGCAAGGAGGAATGTGAAAAAGTGCCTTTTAACCCCAGGACTGAAGAATTTAAGTCCACACAGCCAGCTGATCTGGATTCACTGGAAAAGCTGGACCCAGGGGGACTGCTGAACTCTGATCACAGGGTTTCTCATGAAGAAAAATTAGCAGGCTTCGTTGCTTCTGTACTGGCCAAAGACAATGGCGATTTGTCCCAGGGAGACTGCAGTCAAACTGAGGGGAATGGTGAGTGCATTGAGAGGATCACCTTCAGTTTTGCTTTTAATCATGAACTAACAGATGTTACCTCAGGATCTGAAGTAGAGGTATTATATGAATCAAATTTACTAACAGATGAAATTCATTTGGAAAGTGGGAATGTAACTGTTAATCAAGAAAATAACAATCTGACGTCGATGGGCAATGTGGTCACTTGTGAATTGTCCGTGGAGAAAGTTTGTGATGAGGATGGTGAGTCAAAAGAGCTGGATTATCGAGCCATGCTTTGGGAGGATCGAACCCTAGCACATTTCCACGGAAACTTCCCGGAGCAGGTCTTCCAGGATCTCCAGAGGAAGTCCCCAGAGTCAGAGGTTTTGAGTCTGCACCTGCTGGTTGGAGAAATGAGACTTAATCCAGATGGAGTGGAAACTGTGAATAATACAGAGCCTGAGCTGAATGTGGCATCATCAGAGGGAGGGAAGATGGAAGGGAGAGATTCAGGTTCATTCCTAAATATTCTTCCAGAGAAACAAATCACTGAGGCTGGTACTACTGAAGCAGTTTTAGAGGAATGGAGACCCATCCTCCAGAGGCCTTCCCGGACGGCTGCAGTGCCCACTGGCGGAGATGCCCTAGATGCTGCACTGCCCAGCCCAGAGGAGGATATCTCAATTGCTGCAGTGCCTGCCCCAGAGGGAACTGATGGAGCTGCTGCTATAGTGCCCTTTCCACATGAGGACATCCTAGTTGCTTCAGTAGTCTCCTTAGAGGAGGAGGATGTCATAGCTGCTGCAGTATCAGCCCCAGAGAGGGCTACTGTCCCAGCTGTTACAGTGTCTGTCCCTGAAGGGACTGCTGCAGTTACTGTGGTGTCCTCCCCAGAGGAGACTGCTCCAGCTGTTGCAGTGGCCATCACACAGGAGAGTATGTCAGCTGTTGCAGGGTTCTCCCCAAAGTGGACTGTTCTAGCTGTTGCAGTACCCATTGCAGAGGAGGATTGTACACCAGAAGGGCCTGTCACCTCAGCTACCACAGTGCATGCTCCTGAGGAGCTTGATATTGCAGCTGTTAGAGTGTCCACTCCAGAGGAGTCTGTCACCCCAGCTGCTGCAGTGCACACCCCCGAGGAGCCCGCTTCCCCAGCTGCTGCAGTGCCCACCCCAGAGGAATCTGCCTCCTTTGCAGCTGTGGTGGCCACCCCAGAGGAACCCACTTCCCTGGCAGCTTCAGTGCCCACCCTTGCAGCTGTGATGACCACCCTAGAGGAACTCACTTTCCTGGCAGCTTCAGTGCCCAACCCAGAGGAGCCCGCCTCCCCAGCAGCTGCAGTGCCCACCCTAGAGGAACCCACCTCAGCAGCTTCAGTGCCCACCCCTAAGGAGCCTGCCTCCCCAGTAGCTGCAGTGTCCAACCTAGAGGAGCCCGCCTTCCAAGCAACTGCAGTGCCCACGCCCCAGGAGCCTGCCTGCCCAGCAGCTGCAGTGTCCAACCTGGAGGAGCCCGCCCCAGAGGTGCCTGCCATCTCTGCTGCTTCAGTGCCCACCCCAGAGGTGCCTGCCATCCCAGCTACTGCAGTGCCTCCTATGGAGGAAGTTTTCCCCATTGGTGTGCCCTTCCTGGGAGTTTCTGCCCACACTGACTCAGTGCCTATTTCAGAAGAAGGAACTCCTATTCTAGAGGAGGCTTCCTCCACTGGAATGTGGATCAAGGAGGACCTTAATTCTCTAGTATTTGACATAAAAGAGGTGACCAGCACAGTGCTACATGTGAAAGTGCCTCTGGCTGCAACCACTGGATTAAATTCACATGAGGTAATTGTTGCCCATTTTGATTATGGGAAGGGTCTAGAGTAAAGTGAAATTTTCTAGGCTGACCTGGTATTGATCAGAAATGGTGCAGATAGTTCTTTCTTTTGTTCTTTTTGGGTCTCCTGGGCTTATAGTTTGTAGTCTTTCTGTTGAGTTTATGGGGAAAATATACTTTAATTTTGTCTGGTGAAAAATTTCATAATTTCTTGCTTCGTTTTTTATTCAGATAAGCCAATCCCAAGGAAAACAGGGATATAAACAGTTGTTGATTTACATTTTTAAAAAGATGATTAGCAGGAAAGGGTGATTCTGCTTTTGAATTACACAGTGAGCATGTTCTTTCCTAAACCAAGAGACAGTTTGTTGATTGGTGGTGTCAACATTTAGGTAGAGGCCAGAGTGTGAGCTTTGGAATGAGACCTGGTGTGCTTCTTAACCACTCCGGGAAAATTAGCTATTCTTGAGTCTCCTGTTTCTTCATTTGTTAAGGCAGAACTCTGTGAGGATAAAATGAGGTACATTTAATGTACGAAGCATATAAGATTACCAATCACTGGCCATATCCTCCCCGTTCTTTTCAAATAAGTATGTTGGTTAGTTGGAAAGCAGACTGGGGAGAAGCAGTAAAGCTAAATGATTAAGAACTTTTAAATGCAAATGTGTGTTTCTGAAAACTAGAGCTAGGCATAATGTTTATGAAAAATAGAGATATTTTAGTCATCTTTGTCAAACTGCCTTTGTGTCCTTAAGCAAGTCACTTTCTTTTCCAGGAGCTCTTGTTTCTTAATCTATAAAACAAGAAAATTGGGCTAAATGTCCTCTTGGGTCTCTCTTGGCTCGAAGATTCTTAATGTTAGAGAACCAAATGTGTTAGGAAACAGTTGGAAATGATGTTCCACATACTTGAGCACTCCTTTTCCAAGGAATTTGAGATCAGCAGCTTTCCACAGTTAACTGCCCAGATTTCATTTGGTCAGTGGTTAAGAGTGAAGGAGTTAGAGTTTAATCTGAACACAGTCAGATATGACTGAGTGAGAAGATTGTTTTGATTTTACTGCAACCCTAGGACTCAAAATAGTGCCTTCTTCATAGTAGGCATTTGCTGTTGACTGGCTGACTGAATGCATGAATATCAGTTTCCTAGATTATGGATGGATGCTGCAAGAAAGATGAGTTTTCTCATTCACCTCATTGCAGAGCCTTTCAGGGCAGCCTTAAGTCAGGTAGAGCTCCTGTTCAACATGCAGGTCCTGACAACAAAATCATTTTGATTGCATGCCATAAACTCTTTGATTAAGAGGATTGATTAAGATCATCTGGCCTTGCTGAGTGGTGGTGATTTTACCTTGAGCTTTACCAGTTGTTTTGTCATGTAGCATTCCATCAAATTAGGATGCATCATCTTTGAGACTGATGGATTTTTGATCCATTTTTCTGAGTTTTATTGAATTTGGAATTAACACTGAGATCCCAATAGCCCGTCCAAAGTGAAGACAGTAGATCAACAACAGAGTAAATGTCTTGCACTGACATTCTTGATAATACAGAATATTTCACCAGGCACAGTGGCTCACACCTATAATCCCAACATTTGAGAAGCCAAGGCAAGAGGATTGCTTGAGGCCAGGAGTTGGAGAACAGCCTAGGCAACATAGTAAGACCGCATCTCTAAGAAAATAAAAATTTTAAAAAACCCAGAATATCTCCGATGTAAAGCTTATATAGCAGTAATCATGAAATATAAGGATTAAATTTATAGTGAGGCAATCAAATCCACATAAAGGGGAAAAAAATCATAGAAATCCTGTATCATTCTCTAGGATCCTTGTTTCCTCATCTGCAAAATGAGTAGATGGCTACATAATCTCTATCCTTCCAGCTACAGTAAGTAATCCTTTTATGAAATATTGACTGATGTAAATGACAGGAGAAGGAAATGGTAGCCCAGCTGCAAAGTTGCCCATCTTTGAAATGTGGTTACTTTGTGGAATATCTGTAAGTGAGCAAATGCCTTTGTCTGTGTACAGGAAAGGAAAGATCTGAGCCTCAGCCAGGGCTGTTAACCAACAAGAATGTAGAGAGGCTATTTTGAAAATATTGAAACAAAACAAATCATTATAGAGTTAGCGTTAGTATACAGGTTTGCTAAATTGGTGAAATACTATTTTAAAAGGTTTTTCCAAGATGAGAGATTATGAATTTTTTATTTCTTCCATTCCCTTAAGAGGATTCCAAGAGGCAACTAAAACTGCCATTTTTATATATAAACACTTAGAACTCGACAAGTGATTTAGAATGAACTGAGGTCCTCTATGTCTGTACAAGTGCAGACATGTATACATGGTTAAAATAGATATAAACTTTGTATTTGCCAATAACAACAGAGTTTGGTAGAAGCAAAATGCCAAAAACTTGTTTGCTTTTTCTGTAGTGGGATCTGAGGCCTACTGAGACCAATCTCTGGTTATATAAACTCCCTACTTATTTATAGACTTCTCCAGTCTTAATCCAAGTCACTGGTTCAAAGGAAGAAAAAAACCTTTTGTATGAAATAAGAGTTCTGTAAGATTAAAATTTGCCAACAGAGTCTTTTTAAGCAAAAATTGGGGAGCACCACAATTCCAGTTCGGTGTTTGAATGTTCTGCTGGTCAGCAGAATCGTCATTGGTTTTTTTGCATTCCCTAACATCTTTTCCATACAAGGATTCATTCGTTCACCGAATAAAAATTATTATTTATTTATTATTATTTTTTAAAGACAGAGTCTCACTCTGTTGCCCAGGCTGGAGTACAGTGGCACAATCTTGGCTCACTGCAACCTCTGCCTCCCGGGTTCAAGCAATTCTCCTGACTCAGCCTCCCAAATAGTTGGGATTACAGGCACATGCCACCACACACAGCCAATTTTTTTTTTTGTATTTTTAGTAGAGACAGGGTTTCACCATGTTGGCCAGGCTGGTCTCAAACTCCTGACCTCAGGTGATCTGCCTGCCTCGGCGTCCCAAAGTGCTGGGATTAGAGGCATAAGCCACCATGCCTGGCCTGAATAAATATTATGAGTACCTACTCTGTGCCAGGTACTAGGCTCCTACAGTAAATAGAATTGGCATGGTCCTTGCCCTTATGGAATTATGCTGAGTGGGGGAGGCAGATATTAGGAAAACCACACATAAACAAATATAAAATAAATACATAGTTAGAAATTTTGGCAAATTCTTTGAATAAAAAGTTGTCAATGGATTTGAAGACAATAGGGTGGATTGAAGATATATTTTGGAGGTAAAATCAACAAGATCTGATTGTGACTCCACTGGTTTGTACAGTGGAGTGGATGGTGTAAATTATTGATTTAAGGAAGAGCAGAGTTTGGGGTAAGGGAAAGTGAGAGATACTGTTTCATTTTTGAACTGTTAGGCTTGGGATGACTGTGGTTCATTTTTTGCATGGAGATATTAAGAAAGCAGTTGGATGTATAGGTTTGAAACTCAGAGAGATAAATTGAGGGTCATAAGCTTTTATTGTGGTTAGTATTTAAACCCATAGGAATTTATGGAATTGCCTAGGAAGAGTATAGAAAGAGAAGAGAGTCCAGGACTGACATCGTCCCCTCACTCCCACCCTGAAAGACTTCAACATTTAGAGATCTATAATAGAAGAAAGAAAACAAAGGACAACAGAAAGGAATCAGTCAGGATAAAACTGGAAAAATGCAATAACAAGGCTGGATGCCGTGGCTCATGCCTGTATTCCCAGCACTTTGGGAGGCTGAGGCAGGCAGATCTCTTGAGGTCAGGCGTTCAAGACCAGCCTGGCCAACTTGGTGAAACCCTGTCTCTACCCAAAAAACACAAAATTAGCTGGGTGTGGTGGCGCGTGCCTGTAGTCCCAGCTACTTGCAAGACTGAGGTGGGAGAATCACTTGAACCCGGGAGGCAGAGGTTGCAGTGAGCCAAGATTGTGTCACTGCACTCCAGTCTGGGCAACAGTGTGAGACCATGTCTCAAAAAAAAAAAAAAGGCAAAAATGCAGTAACAAAGACAAAGTGTTTTAAGGAGTTCTTTGGGAAATTTTCTATTTTGTATCCTAGTTGCATCTTACAACCTTGCAGCAATGTTTATTAGTGTACTTCTTTGGAAAATGTCTGCCAGTGCTGCTTAGTTAATAACATGGCACAGTCCTGTTTCACTAACAGTGTTTGAAATACCAAGGAGTAGGAATTTTAGTGTATCTAAAAGCACTGGTTTTGCAAAACAGCTTTATTTGGGAGTTGAGAGAAGGAAGCAGGTGTTTTCAGATGTACGTTCTGTTAACGTTCTGTTCACTTATGTTCAAAGTAAATAGATAATATTTAGAGGTGCTTTCATATCTTTTTCAACTTATGAGAAATTATACAAATACCCATTGTCCCTGTCAATCCATAGAGTGAAGGTGAGAAATGAAAGAATAGCTAATGCTTCTGTAGGAAATGTCTGTAAACAAAGTAAATCCAAAATTTTAAAGTAGCAGTAGCTCTTACTATAGGTTGAACATCCAAAATGCGAAATGCTCCCATCTGAAACTTTCTGAATGTTGGCATGATGCTCAAAAAAAATGCTCATTGGAGCATTTCAGATTTCAGATTTCCAGGTTTGGTATGCTCAACCAGTGAGTATTTAATGCAGATATTCCAAAATTTGAATAAATCTGAAATCAGAAACACTTCTGATCTCAGGCATTTTGGATAAGGGATATTCAACTTGCGTATGAAAGAGATTATTGAACTATTTAAATATAATTTTACCTTTCTTTCTTTTCTTTCTTTCTTTTCTTTTCTTTCTTTCCTTCCTTCTTTCCTTCCTTCTTTCTTTCTTTCTTCTTTTCTTTTCTTTTCTTTCTTTCTTTCTTTCTCTCTCTCTCTTTCTCTCTTTCTTTTCTTTTCCCTTCCTTCCTTCCTTCCTTCCTTCCTTCCTTCCTTCCTTCCTTCCTTCCTTCCTTCCTTTCTTCTTCTTCTTCTTCTTCTTCTTCTTCTTCTTCTTCTTCTTCTTCTTCTTCTTCTTCCTTCTTCTTCCTTCTTCTTCCTTCTTCTTCTTCCTTCTTCCTTCTTCTTTCCCTCCCTCCCTCTGCGTTTCTCTCTTGTTGCCCAGGCTGGAGTGCAGTAGCATAATCTTGGCTCACTGAAACCTCCTCCTCCCGGGTTCAAGTAATTCTTGTGCCTCAGCCTCCCAAGTAACTGGGACTACAGGCGTACACTACCATGCCTAGCAAATTTGTGTGTGTGTGTGTGTATTTTTAGTAGAGATGAGGTTTTGCCATGTTGCCCAGGCTCCTGACATCTGGCAATCTGCCTGCCTTGGCCTCCCAAAGTGCCAGGATTACAGGCATGAGCCGCTGTGCCTAACCTATTTTACTTTTCTGTATCATTTATAATGCTATCCAGTAGGACTTGCTGCCAAGATGGAGATGTTCTCTATCTGTGGTCCAGTTGAGTAACTGGACTTTGACCATGTGAAATGTGGCTAGTGGGTCTGAGGAACTGGATTTTAAATTTAATTTAAATGTCAATATGTAACTGCTGGCTGTCATGTTGGAAAGCACAGAAAGAATTTAAATGTCAGTTGTAGAGTGAGATAGGATTTGGTTATTGAATAAAAGGGGGCCCTGTAATGTGGACTTGACATCTTCCCTCCATACTTTGGCTTTCTGCCTTCTTTGCCTTTTCATTCCTTCACCTTCACCACCATCATTTTATTGTACCAAAAACAACTTTAAACTTGGGATGTTTTTCCTGTCTCTAATCTGATTTTTCTTCAGCAGAAACATCTTTAATGCTACAAAATGGAATTATAGCAGTTGTTTTTTCTGGGAACCATGTTGTTGGAGAAATAGTCATTTTAACTGAACTGCTTTGTAATGTTGCATAAGAAAATATGGTATAATCAAATTATAGTAAAAAATGAAGTGCACTCATAATTACTTTTATAACCTTCCTTTTTCAGTGTTCCCTGGGGCTTTTCCTCTCTGGTAATCTTAGCCAGCCATAGACCATTCTTTCTAGAGTCAGTTTCCTAATACTAGTGTGGTCTGTGGTCTCATATTGACCAAATTTGGTCTTACTCAAACTTATCATTTTCTTTTGTATTATTTTTGTTCTCTTCCATTTTCTGTCATCCTCTGGCCTTAATTGACTCACCTAGCTCATGGAAGAAAAAGGAAGGGAAATAAATCTAGGCTAGTGAAATATATGGCTGGTTCTATCTCTCTGATAACTGAGAGAAACCCAATTTTTTTTATTTTATTTTTTTATTTTATTTTTTTTTTTTTGAGACGGAGTCTCACTCTGTCGCCCAGGCTAGAGTGCAATGGCACGATCTCTGCTCACTGCTGCAACCTCAGCCTCCTGAGTTCAGGCAGTTTTCCTGTCTCAGCCTCCTGAGTAGCTGGGATTACAGGCACATGCCACCACATCCAGCTAATTTTTATATTTTTAGCAGAGACAGGGTTTCACCATGTTAGTCAGGCTGGTCTCAAAACTCCTGACCTCGTGATCTGCCTGCCTCAGCTTCCCAAAGTGCTGGGATTACAGGCATGAGCCACTGCACCCGGCCGAGAAACCTGATCTTAGGGACAAATTTTTTTTTCATTATACTATTTTTTTTTTTTTTTTTTTTTTTTTTTTT